>NW_019648038.1:0-994 GCF_002806865.2 Cucurbita pepo subsp. pepo
GATACTAAGTAAGTTGGCCTTCAAATCAAGAATCTAAAATACATTAGAAATAGACTCTACAATGCCATTTCTAGTCTTGATATCTACGGTTTCTTTCCCCATCACTTGGATAGTTGAATTGTTGCCAAGAGAAACCGTAGTATGAAAATTTTCATCCAGAGTTGAGAAGATTTCCTTACAACCTGTTATATGGTTGCTGCATCCAGAGTCTACGACCCATACACCTTGATCTGCAACCTTCATAGCATGGAATGACATTAACAATGTTTCTTCTTCTTGATCTCTTTTCTCCTTTTGGAGCCTGGTATAGCATTCATTTTTGTAATGTCCAAGGCGTCCACATTTGTAGCATTCCACCTTAGACTTGTCAAAGTGTCTCTTGCCTTTATTGTCATAATCGTTTCTGACTAGATTTGCTGACCTGCCAACATCTTCACTTCTTTCTCGACTGCCTCTCCCACGACCTCTGCCTCTTCTTTGCCCTCTACCTCTAGAGCTTGAAGTTTCACTTGGTATGGATATCTTTAAGGCTGTCATCTTCTTTATTGCACTTGTACAATTGAGCCTCTGCTCATGTACTAACAGGGAGCTTTGGAGTTCATCTATTTGCATCTCTTCGACATTGTTTGCTTCTTCAATAGAACATACAATGTAATCGAACTTTGGAGTTAGTGATCGCAAAATCTTTTCTACGACTGAATCACCATGCATTCTCATTTTACTTGCAAGACTCATAATCTTGCCAATATAATCATTCACCGTTTCTCCCTTTTGCATTTGGAGAATTTCAAATTCTCTTCTAACTGCTTGAAGTTGAGCACGCTTTACTCTCGTTGAGCCTTGATACTTCCTCCTCATAGAATCCCAAATTTCCTTAGATGTCTTCTTCTGAAGCATTGTTTCCAAGATAGTCCTATCAATGGACTGAAATAAATAGTTCTTGACCTTCAGGTTCTTCAACTTCGATGCTGCCAACAGTTGCTGTTGACCAGCT
>NW_019648038.1:2980-3556 GCF_002806865.2 Cucurbita pepo subsp. pepo
GGAGCGTTAATTCAGATATCCAAAAACCAAAAAGACAACTAACTAATTTTGAATAACCTAAATAAGGAAAAACGATAGCTTGTATCTAACAATCTAAAGCTGTGGTATATCTACCTTATTATTTGAACTCCGATTATTGAGCGTAGTTCTTCAAATTTTACCCACGCCAAGGACTTGGTGAAAATGTCTTCAAGTTGTTCCTCTATTCGGATGAAATCAATCTTGATGAGCTCCCGATCTATACATTCTCGGATGTAGTGGAATCTGATATCTATGTGCTTGCTCCGGTCGTGCAAAACTGGATTTTTTATTAGGGAGATCGTAGCTTTGTTGTCCACGTATAGCATTGGTGGATCGCCTTCTCTTCCAATGAGTTCTTCCATCAGTCGCACAAGCCAGACCCCCTATGTTGCCACCGTCGAAGCGGCGATGTATTCTGCTTTGCAGGAAGACAAAGCAACTACCTTTTGTTTTGTTGATTGCCAGCAGATCACGCCATTTAGAGGAAGTAAATCATCCTGCTGGTACTCTTACAATCATCAACGTCACCAGCCATGTCATTATCACTGTAGCCGA
>NW_019648039.1:0-1293 GCF_002806865.2 Cucurbita pepo subsp. pepo
TTAGAGAGAAACTCTCATATCTTCTCAGACAAACAATAGGGCATCAAATCTTTTATTGACTCTACTACTTTTTTAGTTCTCTGTTGGTGGAAATTGTTTCCACCTTTTCATAGTTGTAGTCTTGCATCTCTTATATCCCATTGGAAAAAAAAATTGTAATCTTCCTATAGATAGGATCCTACATCTTTTGTAATTTCATTTATCAATGAATAATTTGTTTCTTATAAAAAGAAGTAATAATAAAGAGTCAATCCTATTATCACTGATACCACAATGACTGCTAAGGTTTTGACTTTTGTCCTCTTGTTTATTCCATAATAGAGGCCCCGACTTCCCCGAAGTGTCATGCATATGTACAGAAATTCTAAATTTTGAGCTTAGAAAACTTTATCAACAGTAACAAATAATTGACTGAAAAACTAATGCAAGACTTCGTTTTCTTCTTATCTAATAATTCATTTCAAGTTGTTGTCTCGTGTTCAAAAAATTCATGTCGAGTTGAAATTGGCGATTTTAAAGTATTAACAGCCTTCCAACAAAGTGTAAATTAAGGATAAGAAGAAACTTGAAGTAACTTAAAGTGATGAGACATGAAGAAACCACATATACGTTAAAATACATACCTCAATCGAGCTTATAGGAAGTAGCTCAGAACCACTGTCAGGTTCGAACTTTATGTTTTCTTTCCGTAACTTGGATAGTATTCCCGAGTAGTTCTCGGTGGAAGTCACAATCTTGTAATATCTGCAGGAAAAACAAACGGAGATAAAATTTCTTTCAAAATAATCCTAATATTGGATATATCAAAAAAGTTTTGCTCTTCAATAATACTAAATTTCAAGTTTCATTATTGATAAAAGCATAACAACAACCGTTATGTATTGAAGAAGCAAGCAAAACTACTGATAACATGTAGAGACGCTACCTTTCCGACCTCTCTTCTTCTGTATCATCTTCATATTCCGGAGGTTCAATAACATCTTCTGCGCCAGCATCTAGAGATATGGTGAGAAGCTGGTCTTTGTCAACATCAGAGGCCTTAACATTCACAACTCGAGCACGTCTGAACTTGAACATAACAGATCCTGGATCTGCCATCTTTCCACCATAGTCCTTCACTACTTCTCTAACCGCTGCAACTGAGCGGTTTATCTTATCTGTTGAGACCTCAACAACCATACTAGCACCACCATAACCATATACCTGTAGAGATGCGGCATTTTACAGCTAATAATCACTTCTTTTCAACACAAAGTATGAAGATAATATCACTGGCTAATTAAAAACCTCGTA
>NW_019648039.1:2308-3553 GCF_002806865.2 Cucurbita pepo subsp. pepo
TTTTTATGGTAATTAAAATGAAAATTATGGTTTAATGAAAGTATGAAAGCTTCAATTTGAAGCACCGAAATAAATGAAAATGATGGTTGCTTGTAATTGGGATTTGCCGACAAACCTTTTGCTTTATTTATTTATTTATTTATTTTAATTATTATTTTCTTTTTCTCATTTTCAAAATTATTATTATTCTATTTCTTTATTTAAATATATATATATATATATATATATATAATATCGCGACTCTATACTAATTGATATTTATGTAGTATTATAAAATTTATGTCGTTCATGAATTATGTATTTTTTATATCTTTAAAATTGTCGGTAATATATTTGATCTACAAATTATCAATAACTTAATTAATTAAAAAATTAAAAGATCAGGAACGAATTAGAAACAAAGGTAAATGATCGGAGACCAATTAATTACTTTTGAAAACGATCAAAAAAACATAAATTTCAAAGTTTAAATACTAAGATACAGTGTGTAGATTATTAGCAACAATTGTAAAGAAATTAGGAACGGACAAACTTTGGGCTAATATGTTAGAGGGATTTTGGAACATGTCGAGCTTGAAGAAAACTGTTATGATATTGATGTAATGGGTAGTTTTGGACTAAAGGGCCCAGTTTAGAGACAACAATATTAAAAGATTGATGAAAATTGGGCCAAACGTAAACCCTCGAGTCGTGGTTGAGTCAACCATTTTTCATGTCCAATGCATGTCATGACTCAATTGTTTCATGGTTTAGGTCGATTTGAACCTCAAACTCTCATTTGTGGCTTTTAGTGTAAGTCAACCACTAGGGCTAGTGGCTTGAGGCTCAATCGAGCATCGATTCACTTTCATTTTGGACTTCTTTTTGTCTAGGTTTGATCTAGCTCAAGATTGGACCAAACTTTGAACAACTTAGTATTTGGGACTTTCGACGCTAAGTCAGCCACTAACGCGGGTGACTCAAGGCTCAATTGAGTCTATCTAGCTCGAGTTTCGATCGAACTTTGGACAACTTAGAACTTTCGGTGCAAGTCAACCACTAAGGAGGGTGGGTCAAGCTCAATCGAGCCCTAATAAAAAATTACTTAGCTAAATAAACAAATAAAAACATAAACTTTACGTAATAATATGTAAATACAACAATAATTTTAAAATATTCCATATGTGCATTTTGGTAAATTTACATCTCAAAATATGAAGAAGGGAAAAAAAAAGTTAAAAGCCGTATTATTTATTATTGTTCGAT
>NW_019648040.1:0-2156 GCF_002806865.2 Cucurbita pepo subsp. pepo
CTATTCTAACCACTCAAATTTTTTTTTATATATATTTTTTTTTTATGCATGCAGTATGTTCATCTAAGACTAGTTAAAGAGAAGATCATGAATATACAAATGTATTAGTACGAGGTTAGAGTCTTCTTGCATTAGAAGATTTATTTTTGTTGTTTTTCTTCCAACCACGACTCAAAATTCTCTCTTCCATTATCTATTTTTTTTATTTTCTTTCAAATATTATTGTGAGTTCGCACGTAAGTCAGTTAGAGAGGAGAACGAAAAATTTCTTATAAAGATGTTGAAACATCTCCTAATTGGGAAGTTGACAGCGGTCCAAACAAACAATATCTGCTACTGATAAGCTTAAGTTGTTACAAATGATATTAGAACTAAATATTGGGCGGTGTGCTAGCAATAACGTTGGACTCCCAAGGAAGTGGATTAGATTAAAATTGTGAGGGTGACGAAGATATATAATGGGTAAAAGCAGACAATGTAGGGTAAGGAAGGGATTAGATTATCGTTTTTAAAAAATAATTAGTTTTGAAAATAGAAATTTAATTGTAGTGGATTGGAATATATGTATTGAGACGTTAGACGATGATGAAAAAGTAATGATGGTTCAAAAACACTTAAAAACCCTAAAAATTATAATCCTAAACATCTTAAAGCTTTAACATTGTATACTCTCGTAAACTCATAAACCCTAAAAACAAACACCTTTGTGGTCTAAGGTGGAAATAAAATAATATTAAATTGAGGCAAGGGAAGTATTTTAAGTAAGACAAACAATCACTCCATTTTCCCTAGTTTGTTTGGAAGGACCTTGAGTATTATTTTTATTTTTATTTTTATTTTTATTTTTATTTTTATTTTTGAATATAAATATAAATAAATAAATATAAATAAATAAATATAAATAAATAAATAAAAAACTGGAGTATTCCTGTAATCTGCCCCTTTGTTGTCCGAAAGAAAAAAGATAAATGGTGAAGTCAACCTCACCTCATCATTTGGTCTTGCTTCTTCTAAGCACCACTTCATTTCCCACTTTGTTTTTACCCATTTTACTTACCTTTTTCTTTTTTCTTCTTTTTCCTTTTTCCTTTGGGAGGGAAATTATAGTATATAATAAGAGGTGGTGGGTTTGATGCCATTCTTCACCATGGGATCAAGCATGAAGGTTCATCAGTTCGCACGTGGATTTTGGGACGAACCCTCCCTCTCCCTCGGCTGCAAGCGCTTACGCCCTCTTGCCCCTAAGCTTCAACAACATCAACAACAACATCAACAACAACATCAACAACAACATCCCTCCTCCTCCTCCTCCTCCGATCATAACACTACCACCACCACGCTCACCACTTTGGACCTCAAGACCTTCATCCGACCCGATTGTGGCCCCAGAAAACTGGGTTCCTCTCATGACCACAACAAAGGCTCTTCTTCCTCTTCTTCCTCTTCTTCCCCCCAGGTAACAACTAACCGCAACTATTATCTACCTTCTCTTGGGGTTTGGGGTTTGGGGTTTGGGGTTTGTTTAAAACTGAGAAATTACCCCGGGGGTTCAATCAAATTTGTGCAGACGGCAGTGGAGACACATCCCGGGGGGACGAGGTGGAATCCAACCCAAGAACAGATTGGGATATTGGAGATGCTGTACAGCAGAGGAATGAGGACTCCCAATGCCCAACAAATCGAGCACATCACTGCCCAGCTCGGCAACTACGGCAAGATCGAAGGCAAGAACGTGTTCTATTGGTTTCAGAATCACAAAGCCCGTGAGCGACAGAAACAGAAGCGCAACAGCCTGGGTCTTCCCCACTCCCCCAGAACTCCCCCTCCTCCCATCCTCCCCACCTTCCACCCTTCCTTCCCGGTACGCTACAAAATTCAATCCATCATCCCATATATTTCAAATACTCAAAACCCAACATTATATCTAAATAAATATATTTACAATTGCAGGGAGAGGAAGACAGTCCGTACAAGAAGAAGTGCTTGTACTGGGGGTTTGAGTGTTTCGTACAACATAACGGTATATTGTGTAAAAAGGAGGACGGTGATAGGACTCTGGACTTATTCCCGTTGCACCCAGAACGCAGATGATCCAATTTGTTGCAATTTTTTTCCCCAATTTTCAAAAAAAAAAAAAAAAAAAAAAAAAAAAAAAA
>NW_019648040.1:3194-3553 GCF_002806865.2 Cucurbita pepo subsp. pepo
CAAAAGTTTTAAAATAATAAATTCCCTACCAAAATCCATTCTTTAAAAATAAAAAATAAAAATAATAATAATAATAGCATTATTCTCGAATGATATAAATTTGGAAGAGGGTATGAAAATGATTAATTGGTATTTTAGTGTTTATAATTGGGGTTAGTGAAGAAGTGTGATGATTATAAGAGGAAGGAGTTTAGGTTTGATTTTTTTATTTTAATAAAGAGACTTTACCCAATTGATCAATCAAGTAGATCGTGTTAGATTCTGGTGGGCCACGTGTCTAATCACATTTTCACGTCCTAACAAACTTCCTCTCATCCTATTTGCCTTTTTTTTTTTTTTTTTTTTTTTTTTTTTTTTTT
>NW_019648041.1:0-3551 GCF_002806865.2 Cucurbita pepo subsp. pepo
TGGCCTCTGCCACCATTTTTTAAAAAATAAAAAATATAAATAAAAATATAAGTAGCTTTCTCAACGTGCATGGATTACATAAATTCATGCAAATTCTAAAATTTAACGCTAAAAAACGTAGAATTTGTGAATATTTGCTAAAATTATCGAGTTCTCTATTTATAATCAATTAAATAAATTAAAAATTATATAAAGTTCTCCATTTATAATCCATTAAATAAATTAGAAATTATATAAAATGAGTTTTGACAATAAATAAATACAAGATATCTGTCTATAATATAATTAAAAATTTCTATAATTCAATTAAAAATTGATACTGAGATAATATGATAACTGGCTAAATATTTTCAATCATACAAGATATTTGACGGTAATAAAAATGTGAAATATATATATATATATATATATATATATATATATATNTATATATATATCCACTAAATATTCTTAATAGAAATATACGATATTTAGTTAAATAAGATGTATGTGATAGACCATAATTTAGGATTAAATATAATTAATAGAAATATACGTACCAGGTGCGAAGTAGAGTGGAGAAATGGTGGTGGTGGACAATCCGATGAGAAGTCGGGGTTGGTGTTTTTCATCGACGATGATCTTCTCCGGCGAGAAATTGGCGGCAATAACTCCGGGGGAACAGCGGGGGTGGAGAAACTGCAAAGCGCCGGCGATTCCGAGGGCGATATTACGACGTCGTTCCCAAGTGAAATTCCGGACAGCTTCACTCAAATATTGTCCCCGGACATATTCACGGACCAAGTATCCAGCTTTCTCGGACCGGCACGCGCCGAGCAACCTCACAACGTTTGGGTGTCTAAGCCGCCCTAATTCCTCAACTTCGTTCCAAAAATGCCCTTCAGCTAACCATTTCCTAACGACCACAAACTGAACCTCGTTGGTCCCCACTAATATCCCGCTTTTGTCGGCCTCCGCCGACGACAGAATCGCCTCCACCGTCACCAATTTGGACGCTTCCGGATCGAAGAATTTAACCTCCCATATTCCGTCGTCGTTTTGCACTATTTTTGTCAGCTTACGACGTCGTATTGTGACCAACACTGCCGTCGCAATGAACAACGCGGCCAGCCCCAATACGAGCATGAACCACCATAAGTGGTTGTACCCACGGTTTTCGCATGCCGGTAATTTGCTCGTAATTATATCGCCGCCGCAAAGATCATTGCCGGCTACTGCGCTGGCGTTTATGTCCAAAAACGCTCCGGTGGACGGCAACGCTCCGTAAAAGTGGTTGTGGGAAATATTTATCTGAACAAGCGATGGAAATCGGCCGAAAACCGGTGGGATTTCGCCGGATAATTCGTTTTCCGACAAATCGAGGAAGCTCAGAACCGGAATTTGAGTGATAATCACCGGAATTTCGCCGATTAGCTGATTGTGGCTTAAATCTAAACTCACGAGCTTCTTACAGGAAGAAATTTCACTCGGAATCCGACCGGCGAGATTGTTGTTACTCAAATTAAGTTCCATTAGCTCTGAAAACCTTCCGATACTCTCCGGGATCGAACCCGAAAATTCATTCGCCGAGAAATCCAAACTCTCGATTTTACCCTTTCTTATAAATTCCGGCAAGTCCCCTGTAAATCTATTCCTCGCTAAACTCATCATCTGAAGAGACGGCAAATCCCATTTGTTGCCGTCGATTCTACCGGAAAATTGGTTGCCGGAGATATCCAAAAAGTACAGTAGTGGCAGTTTCGTAAATTCCGGACACAATTCGCCGGAGAGACGGTTGTGTTGAAGCCGAACACGCCGTAAACTCTGGCAAGAACAGAGACTCCGTGGAATTTCGCCGGTGAGAGAGTTGGAGAAGAGGATGAGTTTAAAGAGGCGCTTAGAATCACAGAGCCCATCTGGGATTTTTCCGGTAAGGTAATTAGTTGAAACGTCGAGAATGGTGAGATTGTTTCGCCGTCCAAGTAGCTCCGGGATTTCGCCGGAAAACCCGTTCGACCATAACTGAAGAATCTGCAGGCGAGGCAGAGAAGCCAGAGCTCTCGGAATTTTTCCGGTGAAATTATTACCAAACAGATGCAAAATCTCCAATCTCTGTAAATGAATTACAAGCTCCGGAATCTCTCCCGAGAGAGAATTATCGCTTAAATCCAGAGAAATCAAATTCACAAGACGGAAAATCGACGGAGGAATTTTACCGGTGAGACCATTTTGGTAGAGGAACAGATATTGAAGGCGAGTTAGATTCCCAAAAGATTCTGGAATTTTCCCTGTTAGCTTGTTGTAAACAAGATCAAGATGATTCAAAGAACCCAATTGGCCGATTTCTTCAGGAATTTGCCCGGAAAGATTATTGTAACCCAAATAAATCCACCGCAGTCTCTTCATTCCGCCCAATTCCGTCGGAATTTCGCCGCTCAGTTTATTAGACGCCAATGTTAAAAACTCCAACGATTTGAGATTCGCAACAGAGTTCGGAATCTCTCCGGTCAAAACATTCCCACCCAGATCAAGAAATTGAAGATCAGAGAACAACAATCCAATATCTTTCGGAATTGAACCCGAAATCATGTTGTTGGATAAGTCTAATGTTTGAAGAACAGAGACGCCGCCGGTGGGAAGTGGGCCAGTGAAATTATTGTTACTCAAATTCAAATGCAGAAGAGAAGAAGAGGCGACGGCGACGTCGAACATATTCCAAGGGAGTTCCCCGACGAATTGGTTGTCGGAAAGGTCGAGAATTTGGATATGGGGTAGTCTGAAAACAGAGTCGGAGAGTGTGGCGGTGATGTTCTTGCCGGAGAGGTTAACAGCCGTGATGTTACTGAAGCCAGAGTCGGTGTCGTTGCTGCATGTGATGCCATTCCATCGGCAGGTGGGAACAGAAGGAACCCAGTTGGAGAGAAGGCGTGATGGGTCTCTGGAAACAGAGGCTTTGAAGGATAAAAGAAGGTGAGTTTCATGGAGGCGGTGGTGGAGAGCAGCTGAATATTGATTCACCAGAGAGAGGAAGAGAAAGAAAAACATGGGATTATGAGAGGTTTTGGATGTTCCCTTCCCCATGACACTTGATTAGCAGTAGAAGCAGCTCAGGGTCTTGGTTTCAAGCTTGGGTAGGCAGCCATGGAAGGAGTGATAGAGAAGAGCGTGGCAAAGAATGGAGTGTAAGTGTATATATAGTACATAGAATAAGGTTAGGAATCACCGAGACCTTATGGAAAATCCCAAAGTAAAGTCACGAGAGCTTATGTTCAAAATGGACAATAGAGGTGCACAATTCGTGACATGGTATCAAAGTCGTATCCTAGTCTCGATTAAGGGGAGGCTGTTTGAGAGCTCTATAGTGTACTTTGGTCGAAGTGAGGATTGTTGGGCTTTACCCAAAAGGCCTCATCCCAATAGAGATGTAATACTTACTCGAAGATCCATGATCATTCTCTAAATTAGCTGGGTAACGAAAGAGCGACAAGGGGTGGAAAAAGGGTGGGAGTGGTCTCCAAGGGAGTGAAGGAAAGGGAGTGTTAAGAGAGAATATATTGAGCAGTGATAGAGCA
>NW_019648042.1:0-515 GCF_002806865.2 Cucurbita pepo subsp. pepo
TAATACATTAAATAAAAATATATTTGAAATTAGAATGAGACCTAAATTAGTTAAATATATATTAGGATTGATGACATTACTATAACACGTGCCCAAGCAATTTGGATCTTAGGCACTCTAAGTACATCAATTATAGGAAATTAGTTAGCATGTTCAAAAGCATTAAAACTCAATGAATTTGAATACTAACCTTTTGTAGTTCAAATTCTTTTTTCCTCACGAACCAATTTCGAACTACCACTAGTGTCTTCCCTACTAGTTTTCGGCCTTAGAATGGGATTGTGGAATCGGGTAAATGACTAAACTTATATGAATTTAGTATATTTGTGGAATCGGGTGAATGACTAAACTTACATGAATTTAGTATATGTAAAGAGAGAGTTTTGAGAGATTTTCTCAAAGTTTTGAGAGAATTTTCATTTGCCTTGATCACTCTACTTATAGAGTCATATTTGCATGTTCATGCAAATTTGAGATTACCAAATTTTGACACTCAAATTCCACTCAACAATTAA
>NW_019648042.1:2455-3551 GCF_002806865.2 Cucurbita pepo subsp. pepo
AGAAAAATGAACCCAACCCTACCCGAAATGCTAATCCAACCCAACCCAACCCTTATAGTTCGGGTTGGGTTGGTCCGGGTTGTCGGGTTGCCGGGTTGAATGTACACCCCTACATGAACTAGTCACAGATTGCTTTCAAGGTACGAGCATTCTCAGCAACATGCTTAGTGTTGTGTTTCATTAGCTGCAAGTCACCCTTTAGTCTCAGTTTATTAGCTTTCAAATGATGGTTGAATGTAGTCTCTAACGCGAGCCAAAGGTCACCAGTAGTAGAGAGACAAACGACGACATCAATATTAGTCTATGAACAAGGGTCAAATATGATATGTTGGATTGCAACAATAAAGGGTGAATAGANAACAAGGGTCAAATATGATATGTTGGATTGCAACAATAAAGGGTGAATAGAGTTTTAACAATAAAATTATTTAAAGTGAATAGAGTTTTGATAATAAATTATTTAAAACGTGATTATTTTTTTTTTTAATTATGATTTTTTAAAAATAAGTAAACAGGATAATTAATATAATAAAATAATTCAAGAAATAAAAATAAATAATTTTATAAAAAAAACTTAGAACATGAAATAAGTCTTAATAACAATTTCTAAATTAAATAGAAAAAAGTTAGAAAATATAACACCGTTGTTTTACAGTGGTTTGGTCAAACTACACTACTCTACTCCACCAGTGCTCTTGGGAATTTGAATAAACTTCAAATTCAATCATTGTTAGCGCTCATGATAAAACCCATAAAGTGTCTGATTTTGGTATGAACACACAGCAACTCTCTCCCAGAGAAATAAGAGGCAGACTAGACATTTTTTATGTTGGTAGTTGAAAGAAAAAATAAAAGGTAGAGGAGGTGTTTTATATTTTATTTTTTAAAGTAAATATTAACAAAAATTCAAATTCTTTTTTATTATTTATATCTTTTTAAATACAATAATATAATAATAAAAATAACGTGGGTAATAATTTATTTTTATAATTGGATTTATAAATAATTTTATTTCTATTTAAAAGTAATTGAAAACTCCTCCATTTGTTACTATATAAGTGTCATACTTTGATTAGTCCATGATATCAATTTTGTT
>NW_019648043.1:0-652 GCF_002806865.2 Cucurbita pepo subsp. pepo
CATGCATTTGAGGATACCCCTATTCCATCACGATGGTACGACGCATACACCACGAGGCAGGTAAAGTATCATCACGTTTTACATAATGCTGCCGTGACGGTTACTAATTCTAATAGGCGTCCGGCTTAATTCTTCCACAGTCTCTTAAATTTTACTTAACTTAGGTTTCATATAGATTTTTAATCATTCCTACCAATAAAACTTGAGAAAAGTCTAGATTTGTTTGAAAAATTTCTGTACATTCCTCATCGTGAATCTCCCACTTCGCTCAATCTCAAGTCACGGTTTCATAATTGTATGTCATATTTTGGATACCTCATATCACAATCCATGTCGTGTTAGGCTATGGAACCTGATACTTATTTATAGCTTGGTTAACGGTTATATCCGGTAAAGCTATATTTAGTAAAATTATATATAGTAAAGCTATATATGGTAATGCTATATCCGTTAAAGCTATATATGGTAAATAGCTATATATAGTAGATGGCTAAATCTGGTAAAGCTATATATAGTAAACTATACCATATATATATATCTGGTCTGGTAGAGCTTTGAAAATGTACTTTCTATTCTCTGTACTCTCTCTTGTTGTACATACCTGAAGTCATCAATAAAAAATCCTTTTAGCCAGAGTTCTCCTTGCAACTTC
>NW_019648043.1:2220-3551 GCF_002806865.2 Cucurbita pepo subsp. pepo
ATATATATATCTGGTCCGGTAGAGCTTTGAAAATGTATTTCTATTCTCTGTACTCTCTCTTGTTGTACATACCTGAAGTCATCAATAAAAAATTCTTTTAGCCAGAGTTCAACTTGCAATTTTCTCTATCCTTTTTTCTTTGTGTTCATCTGGATCGAGCGTGTGCGTTGTTGTGCGATCCTAACAACTGGTATCAGAGCTAACGACTGATATCGATCCTAACAACTGATATCAGAGCCAGGCGGAAGTCAGAGCAAGGCAAAATTCACCACGATCTGTNTAACGACTCATATCGATCCTAACATGTCGTACATTGTGACACCTTTAAATCACCTCGAAACTTTCACATCTAACGTTGTCCTGAAACGTTCCTTTAAGTCTATGTAAAATAATTCCACAAAAATGTTTACTTTCCCACTATGAGTCATCTCCATGTAGAAAAAAAGAAAACCCTTCGAGGTTGCCGAGAAAAGGGGTAAATATAAGTGTGATTGCCAGAGTTCATAGGACGCCATGGACGTCGAGCTTTGACATATTCGTTGTTACTCTTTTGAAGAGTTCAAACATGAAGCCAACATTATTTCTTCTCCTTTTCTTTTTTTCACCCTACAAATTTGAATCTCTCTTAGGTGTATGATTTATGCAACTCTTGAAGCATAGAGGGTTGAATCTCTATAATTTTAAATGAATATTTGAAGGTATATATTTTATTGGGGATTGAAATTAAAATTAAAATTAAAAATTACAGCCCAATTATCTATATTAAATTAATGGTGGATTATTTTAAAAAATAAAAGCTAATAATTAGCCTAAGCAATTTATTTAGATTTTGAATAACAGTCTACTGAATTTAAATTTTATGAAGTAATCATTCCATTTTGATTCAGTGTGTATTGAATTAAAATGTCATTTTAAAAACTATCTCACAAGTCACAAATATTTTACAACATTTTATTATTCTTCTTCCTCTTCTTTTGTATGGCCCCTTAGCTTAATTTTATGGTATGTTCATTAAATAANACAAATATTTTACAACATTTTATTATTCTTCTTCCTCTTCTTTTAAAGCAAAGTATGGCCCCTTAACTTAATTTTATGGTATGTTCATTAAATAATTTCCTAAAAGAGATAAATCATTCTGATATTTATTTTTTCTGGTCTAATTCAAGAGATTTATAAAGAAATTGTTGAAATTTTTAATTAATTATTTGTTCTCATTCTCGTTCCTATTAACCATGTCTATTTTTCTTCTAGTTAAANCTTCTTCTAGTTAAATGTGCATAAAAAATTAATATCCTTAAAAGAACTATTTACATCTCTACCTTAAATCT
>NW_019648044.1:0-3549 GCF_002806865.2 Cucurbita pepo subsp. pepo
TTAATTTTAGAAAGTTATTTATTTTTTATGCTTAAATTGAACGAATATTGATGGCTCGTTATTAAGTAATATTTTTATATATTTTAAATATTTTATTTATTTTCTTTCACTTGTTTACTTTTCATTAATAATTAATTAAATTTAAAAAAAAATCACATCATTTGAAAAAATAACTATATATAATGACTCATTTATTTTTCCTTTTTTAGGAAATATGTAACTCATACCATTAAATTATTCATTAAAAACTCAATTTAGATAATTATTTTAGTTGGCTATAATTTTGTCTTTCACCTTACCATAATTATTAGACTTTTAAAATCTAACACCCGTGTTGAATCTAGTAAGGATCATACATGAACGGTAGTTAGAGTTGGTGGCTCTCTTAAGGTTCCCTCGTTTGGGATCCCTAGGGAAGAGGACCAAGTGGGCTCTTGCGAACAGCTTGATACAATATCTCCCTTCAACCCGTTGAGCGAAATGCGGCAAAAGGAAGGAAAATCCATGGACCGACCCAATCGTCTCCACCCTATAGGAACTACGAGATCACTCCAAGGACGCCTTCGGTATCCAGGGGTTGCAGACCGACCATAGAACCGTGTTGAATAAGTGGAATGCAATTTCAACGTATTATAAGCACCATACATCACATAATACAACGAAAGAGTAGTCTGAGTTGAGGTGTTTGGATTATAGGTTTAGACATGAACAAGTTGAGAAGAAAAAGTAAATATTTGTGAACCACTAAAATTAAAAAAAACATGAAAGACTAAAATTAGTGAAGTAAACAAAAAAGGAGGTATTTATGAGAAGCAGTTGGTAACGGTTTTCCCATCTTAGACCTTAAAAATCGACTGAGTTTGCAGGGAACCCACACCACACCACAATCCACAAGCCCTGTGCGGAACCATTTGCGTTTCGCTTAATAAAAAGCTTGCTCATCCACCTCTTCTGGCTTACCTTCACCAGCCCTTCTAATCCCTAACAAAAGTTAAACCCCAAAACTAAAAATTTAAACAAAAATAACAAAAAAAAGAAGAAAAAAAAAAGGAAAAAAACACACAATGATCCCTTTTAGAGCCTTGTTTCTTTGTTCCTTGTTGTTTGTCGTCGTATGTGCCGATTCCGATGCCAATGCCGATCTTGAAGTCGATAAGACACCTGATGTTGAAGTTGATAAGATAAACGTTACTGATACCGATAAAGGAATTGATCTCGAAAAGGCTGATGAATACTGGCAAAAACGTGCTGCTGAAGCTCATAAGGCTGCTCAAAAGGCCTTCAATCCTGACCCCGATTCCGTTGCTGATAACTTTAACACAGCCGTTGGCCAGTGAGTTTTAGATTTTTATCCTGTTTTTGATACCATGTTAAACTAAATTATGCTCACTAATTTCGGTTTTTATCTTGTTTTGATACCACGTTAAATTAAATTAGGCTCACCAATTTCGATTCTCATCCAGTTTTGAATCAATGGATTCTCATCAAGTTTTGAATCAATGGATTCTCATCATGTTTTGAATCAATGGATTCTCATCATGTTTTGAATCAATTTATCATGTTTTGAATCAATTTATCATGTTTTGGTTAAATTAAATTATGCTCACCAATTTCGATTTCCATCCTGTTTTGGACCCGCTCACCCATTTCGATTCCCATCATGTTTTGAACACCGCTCACCCATTTGCGATTCCCATCCGGTTTTGAACCCGCTCACCAATTTCAATTTCCATCCTATTTCGATACCATGTTAAATTAAATTACCAATTTCGATTTCCATCCTATTTTGATACCATGTTAAATTAAAGGGAGATAGTGAACAGCAACAATTCAAGGAGGAGCTTGAGGAGATACAGTGGTCCATGCTTGGCGACCAACCCCATTGACCGATGCTGGAGGTGCGACCCAAATTGGGACAAGAATCGAAGAAAGCTAGCCGAATGTCCATTAGGGTTCGGCCACCAAACCATCGGCGGCAAGAGAGGACCCATTTACGTGGTGACAGACGCCTCCGATGAAAACCTAGTCGACCCCAAGCCTGGAACCCTACGCCACGCGGTTGTCCAAAACGGCCCAAGATGGATCATATTCGGGCGCAGCATGATCATCAGGCTATCCCAAGAGCTCATAATCTCAAGCAACAAGACCATCGACGCCCGCGGCTTCAATGTCCACATAGCCTTCGGCGCAGGGCTCACTATTCAATTCGTGCATAATATCATCATCCATGGCCTTCATATCCATGACATTATTTCCAAGTCCGGTGGAATGATTAGAGATGCATTTGATCATTATGGGTTCCGAACACAAAGCGATGGCGATGGTATTTCAATCTTTGGGAGCTCTCATGTTTGGATCGATCATGTTTCAATGTACAATTGTCAAGACGGGTTAATTGATGCCATTATGGCTTCCACTGCCATTACAATCTCCAATAGTCATTTCACTCACCATAACGAGGTATCAATTTGATTACATTTTCAACACAAACCCATTTCAAATCTAATTGTTTTACCCGTGTAGGTTATGTTATTCGGAGCTAGTGATAGCTATAAGGAAGATTCTATAATGCAAATAACCCTTGCATTCAACCATTTTGGGAGGGGATTGGTGCAAAGAATGCCAAGGTGTAGATTTGGGTTCTTCCATGTGGTTAATAATGACTATACTCATTGGCTTATGTATGCCATTGGGGGCAGCCAGCACCCCACCATTGTTAGCCAAGGGAACCGTTTCATTGCCCCTCCGAATCCGAGCGCGAAACAGATAACGAAGAGAGAGTATGCCGATGAGTCCGAATGGAAGAATTGGTCATGGCGGTCGGAGGGAGATTTGATGATCAACGGGGCGTACTTTGTTCCGGCCGGGGATCAAACCAAGGGGAAGAAGGGCGAATTCTCAAGATATGATATGATTAAATTCAAGCCAGGAGCCTACGTGAAAAGGCTTACACGCTTCGCTGGAACACTTGAGTGTCAAGTAGGCAAGCCATGCTAAGCTGATTTACACCATTTTTGGTCACTCCTTGATCTCTTGGTGGCTTTTTTTTTTTTTTTTTTTTTTTTTTNTTGGGAGGGGATTGGTGCAAAGAATGCCAAGGTGTAGATTTGGGTTCTTCCATGTGGTTAATAATGACTATACTCATTGGCTTATGTATGCCATTGGGGGCAGCCAGCACCCCACCATTGTTAGCCAAGGGAACCGTTTCATTGCCCCTCCGAATCCGAGCGCGAAACAGATAACGAAGAGAGAGTATGCCGATGAGTCCGAATGGAAGAATTGGTCATGGCGGTCGGAGGGAGATTTGATGATCAACGGGGCGTACTTTGTTCCGGCCGGGGATCAAACCAAGGGGAAGAAGGGCGAATTCTCAAGATATGATATGATTAAATTCAAGCCAGGAGCCTACGTGAAAAGGCTTACACGCTTCGCTGGAACACTTGAGTGTCAAGTAGGCAAGCCATGCTAAGCTGATTTACACCATTTTTGGTCACTCCTTGATCTCTTGGTGGCTTTTTTTTTTTTTTTTTTTTTTTTTTTTTTTTTTTT
>NW_019648045.1:0-491 GCF_002806865.2 Cucurbita pepo subsp. pepo
GCTGATTTTGGGGTCTTGCACCGTAATGAGGCTAGTGGGGCCCTGACTGGATTGACTCGTGTGAGAAGATTTCAGCAGGTATTCCTAAATGCTGTTGTATTTATGAAATTTTGCTTGGATATAATTTTGTTAGCATCTTATTATATAGGTTTCATACGGTTTCCTTAGCTTGGTTCTTTGGGTATGTTAATTTGGTTGGTATTTCTATATGCGTACACCATCTACTTAATAAGTTCAGTCCATTTTTGCAGGATGATGCTCATATCTTCTGTAGGGAGTCACAGGTTAATATTATTTAATTGATATGCAACAAGTATTATTTGTGAGATTATTAAGATCCACATCTCTTTTCTTATGTTTTATGTTCATTATATAGATAAAAGATGAAGTCAGGGGAGTCCTAGAGTTCATCCAATATGCTTATGACATTTTTGGGTTCACATTTGAGCTGAAGCTATCAACGGTATGTTAGCGTTCTTTTTTTTTTTCCC
>NW_019648045.1:712-3546 GCF_002806865.2 Cucurbita pepo subsp. pepo
TTTTTTTTTTTTTCCCTTTTTTGTTTTTTAAGGTGTAACAGGGAAATGATTTTTTCTGTAAAAATTGATGACAAAACATATGTATTTATTTTAGTAAAGAATGCATTTAAAGAATATTTCTTTGTCCTTACCTTCACTTAATTTGAATTCCAGTAATGATATCTGATGCATTTTTTGTTAGGGAGGACACATCCTACTTTCCCTTCATCGAATTCTTTTGATGAAACTGTTTTCTTGTACAAAATTTTTTTAGTGTGAAAATATTTAGAAATGTTGCGTCACTTGTCAATCTAGGTTTCGAATTTGAAATTATATTGCCTTTACATTCATGCTAGTTTTTTGGTTATTGAAAAACATGATAGTTTTTCTTATAAAAAAATGAAAATTTTGGCTCTAACACACCAATCCCTGTTTACGTTGACTTTCTGTATAAGTTGTATTGTGTTTCTGTTTTGCCCCCTTTTACATCTCCTTGCACTAATGTAGAGCTGCGGACTCTAGTGTACTTCTATTACTTCTATTTTTGAAAGAAAATCATCAAGTTTAGAAATATAATTCCGAAGCTTCCCCTTATGCTCTTCTTACCGAAATCAGTTTGCTAAAAAAATACCACCCCACTTCACTCTTTCTTGCTAAACTCTCAGTAATGTGGAACAAAAAAGGCTGTAAGACTTTCGTGCTGCCCTGGCTGGTGAACTTCCTACTAGTTTAGTAAGCCTCTCTTGACTATTGGGTGTATCGAGTGTGTCTTTTGTTCCTGGGCTTATCATTCAGCACCAACTCCTTTGTAAGTTCTGATGGTGAAGGCCCCATACGTAAAAAATATGGTGTGTATTGAATCCTCTAGCAAATCAAGCTTGTAGGCTGCTGCCCTACTTCTGAAATATTCTCATTATACTTTGCCATAGAGGCCCATTGATGAGGATGCAGCTTAGGATACACGCATTCATTAACCTTGAATTCACCATCCCATTGAATGAGCATTAGCCACTTGCTTCATTTGACGTTCCTTGAGCACATTGATGATGGCTGCGTTTCTTTTTCTCATTTGTTGATGAAGGGCAAATACCATTGACTTATTGCTAGTATAAAAGGTAGGGGGTGGGAGATCTTATCCATGAACAATCACCTCTACCCCAGCTCTAATCTCTACTACAGCTTAACGTTTCTCAGTTGAAACTTCCTCATTCGATGTAGCCTCTAATTGAGTTTAGAGATAAATATTCAAGTTTCTAGGTAATAGTTGACGAGCTCCTCTTTATGCTCTCCTTACCAAAAAGAGGGAAACAGAAGATAGATGCCACCGTCTCGCACTTTATCTGCCTAGTATTCTCCATGATGCGCATTCTACCCACCATTAACAATACACTCCTGCTTGCACTTTCCACATTTTCTACCTTTGCTTCCTTTCCTTTCATAGATTCTTTTAACCTTGGGCCTATTAAACTCCTAGTCCGTGTATGTATCTTAATGATTACTATGTCCATTTATCTAAAGATGTGCCCCAGAATCTTTATAACATCGATACTCCTCTTGCACTTTTCACATTTTCTACCTTTGCTTCCTTTCCTTTGATAGAATCTTTTAACCTTGGGCTTATTAGAGTCCTAGTCCTTGTATGTATCTTAATGAGTACTATGTCCATTTATCTAAAGATATGCCCCAGAATCTTTATAACATTATCAACTCCTCTCTACCCAACTCTCAATTTGTATGCCGTTTTTCTCTTTACCAGTTGGATGACAGGTTCATGTTCAACATCTCACTGCTTTTTCTTATTAGTATTTATTATGATCTTGTAGAGGCCAGAGAAATACCTTGGAGATTTGGAAACATGGGAGAAAGCTGAAGCTGCACTTACAGAAGCACTGAATGAGTTTGGGAAGCCCTGGCAGGTACTTGTAATTGTGGTTGAATCTGCATTATGTTCATCTTTGATTCACTTAACTGCTATGCTAGTACAATGACATGAACCTCACGAATTTGAATTCACTTTAATTGGTTTTTAACCATTTTTCCTAGTGTTCGTTAAANAGCTAAATTTCTTCATGCTCTTGATTGAATTTCGCTAAATTTGAATTCTCTGCATTTGACATAGCTACTTTATGAATAAATTTTAGCCTTTTCATAGAATCTTTCCTCTCTCTCTCTCTCTCTACACCCCATTCCATCTTTTAAATTTTTGCAGATTTATGCCACTACTTGTGGATCTTGCTTATAAATCAGTTTGGTTCTTTAGGACTCCTGATTTATTATTATTTTTTTATCTCTTTTTGTCACTTTACATTATCATATTGTGCTCTATTTTCTTAATATGCTTTCTTAAAGCATGTCTTTTACTTGCAATTTCAAAGGGCTTTTTTAAGTAAATTTCCAGCGATAACATTTTGGTAGCCGCGGGAAATGAAAGTTTGAAGACCAAAGAGTTAGCTCTATGTTTGTTTCATTCTATTGTTGCTATCTCTCATAATTTTTGAAGATTCATCCAATGAGCCATGTGAAGATGTTATTTAATGGAAACAAGGGAAAAAAGTGGTCGTAATTACGTAGAAACCTTTGACTTCATTAGTGTTAGATTATGTGAAAATCTACTGGAGTGAAAAAATTGGTGAATCAGCAATCCAAATTGAACCAGTCAAAATTGACTGGTTTGGTTCGAATAAGAAAAAATTATATCTTGTTTCTACTTTCAGAACGTTGACTTTTAGTTGGTTTTGTTTTATTATTCAAAATAACCATAAAAAAAGAAAAAAAAATATTGATTCGAGGTTTTATATATTAGGAAAAAGAAATGACCCTAGAATTTCAATTAACCCACATTCTCTTATATTCAC
>NW_019648046.1:0-1740 GCF_002806865.2 Cucurbita pepo subsp. pepo
TCTCTCCCATGTAAATCTTGATCATCTCTGCAAACCCATCTTCTATCAATTTGACGCAGGTATTTCTATTATCTCAAATCTGACATTTTTCATTTCTGTTTCATTTTTGCACGAACTATCGAGCTGGGTTGAGTAGAGATTGTTGGGGAAAGTGACTAGGAGAGATGAGGGAATATTTATTTTTATTTACTTATTTATTATTAATATTTTTTTTTTTTACATAATAATAATTTTTTATTCCTTATAATAATTTTTATTTATTTTTTTATTTTTTTACTTTTAGCTGTTACACGGCCTCTTGAAGAAGCTTTTGAAAATCAGCTTCCGAAGTTGTCTGGGCTAATGTAGCGAGTAGCTTCGACTTTGAATTAAGGAATTCGGAGGTTCTCTTCTTGGATAAATCTTAAAGGTGGTCATTCTATGATAGCCAGACCTTTACCACTTTGATATCTGCGTAGGTATAAGTATATTTATCCCACCATTTGATTTTAATAGTTTTGAAGACCTGTTTTATTTGGTCTTCCACTTCTTTTATTTGAAAATTCTAAGTTAAAATCGAAGAAATTTGAAAGTATACGCAAAAGCGCATGGTTAATGGAAATGGGGTTTTGAATATATTTTTTATAAAGTAGTGGAAGGATTCCTGTATTGGAACCGAGAATATATCTTTGGCTAATCCAAAGATTTTCCACCATTTGATTAACCAAAATGGATAATGAATTTTATAAGCATTCTGACAAAATTGGATAAACCATGAGTGGTCATAATTTTGATACCAAATGACATTGAACCATGCCATCTGATAATCTCTGTATGAGTAGGAGCGAGGAACAAACGGTTTTGAAAAAGTCTTTTTCGTGTATGGATCTTGATTCCAGTACGTCAGATTCATGACTTTGAAAATTTTTAACTTTGAGTACGCGATTTTTGAAGGATCATCGCGACTCAGAATATGAGTAATTTCGACGGATTTTATGTCGACTAAAATGAATTCATAAAACCGTCTGGTCTTATGAAGATCTTCCGGGATATAGAAGAATCCCGATGGATAGGCTTTCTTGACAACCTCGCTGATTTTTGGGTCGTCGTATTCTGATTCTACCAAGGCTTCTAGTATAGACACAGATTTTTGAAAATAGGTCCTGATTTCAGGAACTAGAGAAAATCGAACAGGAACAACCGCGTCCGAGTAGGTTGAGGGGACAGAAGGTCCCTTTGAAGTGGAAGAGACAGTAGGTCTCGATGGAGTAGCGGCAGATGGCCGTGTTGAAGAGGCAGAAGGCCTCGTCGGAGTGATAACCTCCGCTTGTGTTTTAGAAAGCTTTGCTCTAGACCTGGTCACCAATGTGAAACCAGCATCCATTGCGTAGCTATCGGACGTCATTGGAGTAGTTGTGTTTGAAGAAGCAATGGGCTTCTTCCCTTTTTTTGTTGCTTTCTTACCGGTCATCATTGGGAGAAGGAGGTTGGCTAGGGAGAGTTTTTCTTCGAGAGTAAGAACTCTCTTGAGAGGTAATCTGCCAAGGGGTTTTCGACCCCTTTTATAGGCAAAATTTGGAAGTCGAAGCAAGATTAAATGGCTTGCCATCTACCAAAACTTTTTTTAGACACAAGATTCTTGACATCTTTTTCTAAAACAAATTTAGATGCCCTTGATTCTATTTTGATAACAAAGCTTTTGTTAATTAAATCGCTTTGAAATTTTTGTACACAAAGTACTATTGAAAGTATTTCTTTCTT
>NW_019648046.1:2570-3544 GCF_002806865.2 Cucurbita pepo subsp. pepo
GTTTTGTACTTGTCTTTTTCTGAAATCTGGATTTGCCAAAATTCGGATTTCATATCAAATTTTGAAAATACTTTTGCATTTGAAACTCTTTCCATTAAATCTGATTTATTTGGAATTGGATATCTAATCTGTTCCAAAACCTTATTTAAGGGTTTGTAGTTTATTACCAGTTGTGAGACTCCACGTTTCTTCTCTGCCTGGTTGTTGACGGTTGTTGACGTAAAAAGCCGCACATGACTAGGGGCTCTTTGACGGCCTAATAAGACCCTTCTGCAAAAGAAAATTGGTTTCAGCTCGGCAGAATGTTAGTAATTCCTTATTCATTTGAATAGGTTGGGCCTTGGTAGGAATATTTTTCTCCTCGAAGTTTTTGACATAAGGAAGATTAACTATGTGTTGCTTCCTATTCTAAAAGGCATTAGGGATATTTGAACAAATCTCCCTTTCAATTTGAGTTTGTAAAGTTTTGATTTTAGACTGGACAGTCTTATTTAAGTAATCTGTTCTTCTATTCTTTTGAATGAAATTTCTTCTTAAAAAAAGAAATTTGTTTTTCTTTATAATTTAATACATTTTTTCATTGAATAACTGTATTCTTTCGAAGGTTATTTATTTCACTACTCCATATACGAGAAAGGAAATTAAATTTTATCTTCTTTCCCACGGCTTTTGACTCTAACAACTTTTCAGTTATTTTAAAAGGGTATAATTAAGTAATTAAAGAAGTACCTAGGTTTAGTTCTTGTCCTAAGTTCTTTACTAAAAGGAAGAAATTTACGAAGCAAATTCCGTCATTACAAACATGGACTTTAGATAATTTGTAATTAATTTTGAGTCTATTGTTATTTGAACCTCTAAGGCCCTCAGTAGTTTTTTCAAAATACTTTGTAGGTATTAAGGCCTTCCTCAATGCAATTTTTATCGGCTCCTGTACTATGAGAACCTTTAGTGTGATTTTGAAATCATAAATTTTT
>NW_019648047.1:0-1206 GCF_002806865.2 Cucurbita pepo subsp. pepo
AATATTTTTAAAGTTTTAATTATATTTCTAAACTTAAAAAAAATGATAGATACTCCTTAACACTTTATTTCAAAATTATCTAAAAAGTATTTATAAATAATTTTAAAAATATCTTTAAATTTGTTTCAAATTTCATTTAATTTTATCTTTTTACACTTACGCAATGGTTACGTTTAAATATATTTTGATACTTTCACGTGTTTACTTAATTATTTTATAGGATTTAAGCAATATAAGCGAAAATGATTGTCCATGCTAGAGCTATGGTTGTTTGAGTCGATTTTGGTATAAACTAGAAGCTTGTAAGGATAACAAGAGATGTTGCAATTAGATGTAGTGACAACTGTGTCTTCGTGCCCAAAATACACCAAACACTGCCTTAGACCTGAGGCCATAGCGTCAAAATGTTGTACTTTGACATCCCACTTGAAAAGAAAAAAGACCTGCACATACAAGTTGGAGGATTTTTGTCCATAGCGAGTCATTATTGTCATTTTTGTTATTTATAAGACAATGTAAAGATGCTAGTTTTAGCAGGGGTGTACATTCAACCCGACAACCCGGACCAATCCAACCCGAACTATAAGGGTTAGGTTGGGTTGGATTAGTATTTCGAGTAGGGTTGAGTTCATTTTTCTGAACCCGAACTGAATCGGTTCAATTTTGAGTTCAGGATAAAACTTTCGAGTTGATCCGAGCCAAATAAAAATATGTAAAATATATTAAGAACACATTCGTGGATTTGTTAGAGTGGTATTGGGTCCAGTCCAAGAACATTCATATTCGTTAAATACATATTTATTTTATTATTTTTAATTTCTTAGTTTTTTTTATATATATATTTTATAAATACCTTAATATTTCGTATTATTTTTATAACATTTTATAATAAGCTAACATATAACTATTAATAAATTTTATGCCTATAATATAACAACATTATTATATCACAATTTATATATTTTTTTTGTTATTTTATTATTATTAATTTCTTAGTTTCTTTTATATATATATTTTATAAATATCTTAATATTTCGTATTATTTTTATATTTTTTATTATGACACTTTATTTTTTATTTTTCTAAGGTAGTATAACTTTATAACTATAACTATTAATAAATTTTATATATATAATAATACCAACATTATTATATCACAATTTATATATATTTTTATTTTTATTTTATTTTATTATTTTTAATTTC
>NW_019648047.1:1908-3543 GCF_002806865.2 Cucurbita pepo subsp. pepo
AATTTCTTTTTGTTTAATTTTTTAATATTATTTTATTATTTTATTATTTTTAATTTTTTTAGTTTCTTTTATATATATATTTTATAAATACCTTAATATTTCGTATTATAATAAGCTAACATATAACTATTAATAAATTTTATATATATAATAATAGCAACATTATTATATCATAATTTATATTTTTTTTTTGTTATTTTATTATTTTTAATTTCTTAGTTTCTTTTATATATATATATATATATATATATATATATATATATATTTTATAATTACCTTAATATTTCGTATTATTTTTATATAACTTTATAATAAGCTAACATATAACTATTAATATATCACAATTTATATATATTTTTATTGTTTTTTATTTTATTATTTTTAATTTCTTTTTCTTACGTTTGGTTTAATTTTTTAATATTATTTTTTATACTTATAATAATAGCAATATTATTATATCACAATTTATATATTATTTTTTATACATATAATAATAGCAACATTATTATATCACAATTTATATATATTTTTATATATATATTTTTATTTTTTATTTTTCTAAGGTAATAAACTTTATAATAAGCTAACTTATAATTATTAATAAATTTTATAATATAAAATAATAATAAACTAACCTATAACTATCAACCTTATTATATGACAATTTATATATATTTTTATTTTATTTTTTTTAATTTCTTTTTCTTACCTTTGGTTTAATTTTTTAATATTATTTTGTTATTTTATTATTTTTAATTTCTTAGTTTCTTTTATATATATATATATTATATATATAAATACGTATTATTATTTTTCTTTTATAACATTTTATTTTTTTATTTTTGTAAGGTAATATAACTTTATAATAAGCTAACATATAACTATTAATAAATTTTATACATATAATAATAGCAACACTATTATATCACAATTTATATATTTTTTTATTTTTTATTTTTTCTAAAGTAATATAGGCTTATTTCAATTAAAATATTATTATTATTTTTCAATAATTATAGATTAATTTGTGTTTGTTTGAGAACTTTTAATATATTTTAGGTAGGATTGTATCCCAATAATTATAAATATGGATAAATAAAACTTAAAAAAAAAAAAAAAAATGACAACCCAACCCGAACCCAACCCGAAAATAGAGGGTTGGGTTGTGAAAAGTTTCGGGTTGGGTTGGGTTACCTATCCAACCAACCCGAACTTTTGGGTTGGGTCAAAAAAATCCTCCAACCCGGACAATGTACACCCCTAAGTTTTAGTGTCATAATGTCAGAACACGATTTTATGTATGTACATTCATTTTAGTCAATTTTCAACCGTTCTCCCTAACTTCTAAATACTGGTTTCCCTGATAAAAATTTGGCTAAAAAATATTTGTAGTGTGACATCGAGACGTTAATAATTTAGCTCAAGTTAATTCATAGAAGTTACCAATCTTCGAAAGAGACGAATACGAGAGTAAATACTAAAGAAGACACTAAAATATGTTGCTATTTATACTCTTAAATTTGGTAATCAAGTATTTAATTTATAATTTAAGTATGAAAAAAATCTAAAATTATTAAAGATCCTTTTGAAAAAGGTAGTGATCTAACCCCATGATAGAACAGCTCAGGCCAAATA
>NW_019648048.1:0-956 GCF_002806865.2 Cucurbita pepo subsp. pepo
GTTTTGGAAGGAAAAATGCTCTATTATGGAATGGGAAAATAGGAGGCTTTTAAATAGTCATATGTAAAAAAACAAAAGAAATGATAAATAAGGAGTCTACTCTAACTGACTTCTAAAAGTTAAAGTCCTATTATAAAGTACAGAGTTCTACACAAAGTGAGACTTTATTTAGACTAAGTAAACTAACACGACTCACTTTATAATCATTAAAAATGATTTGATCCAAATCGTTCATGTAGAGACATGTAAGTGGGGGTATTCTATACAATGAGTTTGATAAGGATCACGGTGTTCCAAATGTTTCAACTGGACCTATTACACGATCCAAGGCCAAGATGATTCAACAAGCATTCATTCTTCATCTACAAAATTGGATAGGCTTGATTCAACCATTATATCACGTGTTACAAGCTGATTTGATTGAGGAAGGACCATTTGAAGTGAATATTTGCCTGGTTGAAGAAAGGGAAGAAGTTGCTTGCACTTCATTTATAAGTTGTTAGAAAACTTTATTTATTATTTTTAATTTCATAATTATTGTATGGGCAAAAGGGTGGAAGTCATTGGTCAAATTGACTTTTTTTTTNTCCCTAACTTGTTTAGTGGACATTTGAAAAATTGAAAATTTCTTTTGTGGGTAACTATAAATACGCACAAATTATTACATAAAAAATAGATTGTGAATGAATGAATTTGAGATCTCAGATTGAGACTTCACCTTTCGAAATTCGAGCATCATTTTTCTCATTTCTAAGTTTACTGCAATTCTTGTAGTAGATTGCATCTGAGATCTAGATCTTTGATCTTAAGAAGTAATCTAATTCTAGCATTATATCTTGGTTTATCCGAATTTTGTACAAGGAGGTGTTAATTTTATTGATTCAACAGTTTTTGCTCCCACAAAAACATGAATTGTTGGGATTAGGGTTGCCTTATCAATTTGATATCATAGCGTA
>NW_019648048.1:2595-3541 GCF_002806865.2 Cucurbita pepo subsp. pepo
CCATACTTGCTGGAGGCATATTGCTAGGCCAACATTCGCAATTTGATAGGAAGGTCATGCAGGATGGTTATTTGAATAGGTATTCTTTTATAAAAGAGGGTAGAAAAACCCTTTTGAGTTCTACAATGTATTTGCTTATGAATTAAAGTTGGAGAAAAAAAAGAGTTCGAGGAATATTATTTTCATTCAAACATTTATTTAAGAAAAGCATCCAAGGTTCTGTAGCTCAGTTGGTTAGAGCGTTGGTCTTATGAGCCGAAGGTCGCGGGTTCGAGCCCCGCCAGAACCAATCAAACCTAGTCACACGGTTAAAACGAACAAATTATGGGATGAGCTCATTAAGCCACTTTCAATTTTTATGTAAGAGTTATATTTCCTGAGTGTGGAAATTTAGGGTCGATACAGTCACCGTCAGGTCCGCATAAGAGTAAGATCAGGAAAAGGACGACCTTCCGCATAAGAGTAAGATCACGAAAAGGACGACCTCAATGGTAGTATATCGATGATGAAAGCAAGCAAAGATATTAGTCTTGGGTTAGCTAATAGGTTATCCGACGTGGACCTATACTCCCCTCTCAGGAAGAGGTTTACAACACAGTGGCCCTGTTCAGGAGACCACGGGCTTAGTTCGCCACCAGATTTGAAAGGGTAGTGGCGGATCTGTAGACAACCGTTACACTGTTATCAGCCTGGAGAACTACTTTGGTTGTCTTTGGTAATCGTGGTGGTCTGCTTCATTGTCTTTGGTTATCGTGGAGGTCTGCTTCGTTGTCTTTGGTTATCGTGGAGGTCTGCTTCCTTCTTAAGGACTTCTAGGAAGTTTAAATCTCATCTCTCATTTCCAGGGTGCTCAAGTTTAGCTCCACAAGGAAAATCCAAGTCTCTAAGTGCACACAAATCTCATTCAAGTCTCTAAGTGCACTCAAATCTCATCCAAGTCTCTAAG
>NW_019648049.1:0-3538 GCF_002806865.2 Cucurbita pepo subsp. pepo
TATTAATCTCCCTAGCAAGTTTTCAACAGGGAAAATTCCAACTCCACTTAGCTGCAAAAGCAATGTTCCTTTTCTTCAAGTTTTCGGGACAGCGACCTCCTTTGTCTTTGTTCTAAAGAGAAATTTCCAACTTGTGAGGTGGTACCCTTCTTCAGCACCAATTTTAGCCCAAAGATAGTTTTGAACTTTACTTTCCAAGAGATTAGCTACCTTCGTTGGCATTTGTAAAAAAACAAGAAGGATTAACTCTACTGCAACCCGCCCTTTCAAGATTGCACAATTATCAAAAGAATTTGAAAAATAAATCTAGGAAGGAACCACATTAATATGATTACTGGAACAATTTGATACTAAATTGAACATAAAAACAAAAAGGCAAGCATGATATGTTCTTTTCTGGGCTACACTAGTTGAAGGAGAAGCCAGCAATCAACTGTGTGGAGAACAACTTGAAGTCCTAAAAAAAGGACTTCTAGGTCGTTCATGATCTTTCTTAATTTATTTCTATGATTTATATGCAGTTAAAGGAGAGGCTTCCAACCGAGTTTGTGGAGTAGAACTTAAAATGTACTGTTTTCTTATTAGCCAGTCTAATGAACCTTTCTTTTACGCCAAATGCGCAATATTAGAAATCACATGCCTCTTACACATGGATCTACCTTACCAAACCTACCTCTACATCAGTATCACATAAATCGATAAGGATATCAAACATTTCATCAGCAAGTTTAAGAAATAGAAAAAGGTCATATTTAATCTGGTAATACCCCATTGCCACTTACCCCATAGAAACAAGAAATGTGAAGCATGAGTATTGAGTATAGACAATAGGGCACTGTACAAAATGATTGTCAAATTCCAAATTCACTCAATCAACTGTGTGGTCGCAAAAAAATTTCTAAAAATCGTCAATCAAAAGGGATATGAGAAGAATAACTAGAGACATCTTTCTTTAGTTAAAAGAAGGATTATAGAAGACGATGGCATTCTAGATGAAAGAAGGACTATAAATAACTTATTATGCCATTGGGTTCAACTAAAACTCCAAGAATTTTTCATGAGGCTCGTGAACCAAGTTATTCAACTTCTCGTCAATTGTTTTGCTCTCATTGAGTAGGATAATGTCCTTGCAAATAGAAGATCCATTCAGGACCATCTCGGACACATACATAAGACTAGCAAATAACTATGATGCCTTACTTCATAAAGCAGGAGGGCAATATGTAAGTCGCAACATTTCCTTAAAAGCACATTCTCTGAAACACATAGGCGCAACAGAGAAGTAATATGAGAATCGCTGCTTCAATAGAAAACTCATTGCACAAGTTGCAATCTCAAGTTCCATCCAAGAGTTGCAGCAAATAGAGAGCGAAATAACACGCTGCTATACACGTGAAATGAAAAGGAGCGGAAGCAACCTGTAAAGCTCTTCGAAGCTGAGCCCGCTAGCGTTATGATTGTATATCTCGTGAATTGCATGTTCCAAAATCTTCCACGTCTTCTCAGCATATTTCGGATCCACCACGACCCGGTGCTTAAAGGCCTCTATCTGGAAATTCCTCTTCTTCTGCGCACTCATGGCTTCCAAAGATCGGATCCCAGAAAACCCTTAATCTTAATTGGATGGTCGAACCCTCCAACGAAGCCCTAGGTTTTGGAAAGACGCAGACGGATCAATTTTCACGGAAAGAGCAAGCAACGAAGAATGATTGGAAGAAGATTTGAGAAAAGGGAAATGGATTACAGACAGAAATGATAAATTGGACGAGGGAAAGAACACGGAAATCAATATCGAGAGGATTTAAGAAGCGCCTGGACAATTTTTGAAAGCAACAATTTGAAGAGAAAAGGGAACAATGGAACAAAAATTTACACTTTTAATTGAAATTATCCTTTTCTTCTCGACGTGGTTCTCTTTTTCCTCCAATTTAACTGAGATGGGTTGCCCAAGCTTGGGAGGGTCAGACTGGCTTTGCAGCCGGGCCAAATTGGGGCGGATGGATCAGACCGGTCTAACTTATTGCTTTTCTTTTTCTTTAAAAACTTTAATGAAATTTAAAATTTTTAATATGCCCGAACCTATCCGACCTAAATTATAAGAATTGGGTTGAATTAATTTTTTAGGACCCGATCTGGTTCGAGTTGGGTACAGGTTCATTGTGCAAAAGATCAAGTCAACCCGACTTAACTCGATTGCATAAAAATAAAAAAAAATAAAAAAAAATAAAAAAAAAGAGAACGAGTTGCCAAGCCCAACCCATGTCCTTCTTACTAAACCGACGACCCACTACCCACTCGATTCTTCTTCTTCATCAATTCATCTTCTTCATTCTTCATAGTTCCTTCCTTCCACAATGCACCACCTCATATAGACTCACAGGCACAGTCGCACTCCTTCTAGTACTTCTTCATAGTCGCACTCGTTATATCATAATGAACTAGGATGTTATTAGTAAATTTGATTACAATTCAGCTGTAGACTTGTGAGACTTCAATATAACAATTGACTTTTAACTTTTTTTTAAATAACTCGACAATGCAACTCAAAATTTCTCAATTTCTTTGTTGGTATTAGAGACATGAAGATTTAAGATGGCTATTAATAGTACAACTAAACTAAACACTCAACTCCATGATAATTATTATTTGTGAAGTTTATAGCTGGCTAAGCCCTATTGCTATCAGCCTTAAGATTTTAAAACGTGTTGGTTAGAGAGAAGTCTCCACACTTTTATAAAAATTATTTCGTTTCTCTATCAAACCAATGTGGAATCTCACATTATCTGTCAAAAAAACCTCAACCGATCCTATAGAGCTCAACCACAACTCGTACCATAACTATAATTTTTTAAGATTACTACTTAACTCCAATGCTATTTATCATCCACTTGAAAAATAATTAGTTTATAACTAAAGTGAAACTTGAAGATATGTTGTGGTTCACCAGCTGATCACCTTTCATATTTGATAAACCTCTTAGGTTTTTTTCATACTCACTAACTATGTACATGAGCATGTATTCTTCATTTTAATAATTTATCTCCACGTCATATTTATATATATTTTTTTTAATTTAACAGCGACAATGATTAAGGTTTTATTTCTTAAAATACTTTGAATAACATTTTAGGAGAGAAGTAACGGGTAGGGATAATTTTTTTAATATACAATATTAAGTTGTAAATGTGTGTGTATATATATAAATAAAGGCATAACTTGATTTTTCACCCATTTTAACTATTAATTATTACATTTTAACTCATAAAATTTTAATTAACTTAATAACTATTATATTTATTATAATTACATCAATAAAATTTTAATTTCGTCTACTACTCGATATTGATATATAAACTAATATTTGTATTCTTGATTTTAATAGATGGTCAATATTACTGTCAAATTAGTTATTTACCTTACGATAATATTTTAATCCATTAATCAATATCAAAACTTTATTTTAAATTTTAAATATAATTATTATTTAATCAAATTTAAATTCTATTTTAATTAGTTTTTATGGATCAAATTAAAAAAT
>NW_019648050.1:0-992 GCF_002806865.2 Cucurbita pepo subsp. pepo
CGGGTTTCTTCCAAATTCGAGAGTAATTCTCCACCATTCCTTCTCAAACTTATTCCTATAGTTTCTTAACAAAACTTTCCACAATTTCTATGAAGGAATTGAGAGCTGAAACGTCGTAGAACAAGATACCCAAGAGATCGAAAATCTGACGTTTCAGGTGAGTTACATACCGAGAATAATTTCTCGAAATTAAGGACCCACACTCAAAGACGTTCCTCCAAACCAATTCCTATAGCATGAGGAAAGGATATGGAAGAGGTTCCATGAAGAAATCGGGCCTTGAAAACCCCTAGAATTGGCTACCCGAGAAGAAATCCTCTGTTTTAGCTCCGGAGAGGAAAATGATTTTGGACGAACTTTGGAGACGAATATCTTAGGCTATGATCCACGAAAAGGTATGAAATCAATCCCAAGCTCTTCCTTGTAACACAATCATTAAGTTTTATGAAGAAATCAAGGGGAGAAATGAAGATATCGGGGCTGTAGAAGGCCACTTTCAGACAGCAGCGCAAAGGACGCGCGCGTCTACTTCCTGTCCAGAGGAAGAAGACGATGACATGGCCGGTTTAGTTGAACCGGCCAGTAAGCCAAAAATCTGACCTTCCCTCGATGTTTCTCAATTTTAACCCCCTTCCAGACCGGTTCTCATGACAAACCTTATAGTTCCAGAAACTAGACACAATAAGGAGTCTATGGAAGGATATGTGAAGTAATTCGGATACCGGAAGCTAAAGAACGGAGGTCCCGAACGTCGACAATGAGGTAAGTAGCCACCTTGGACTTTTCTTAAAAAATACTTGTAGGAATCGTTTGGATTTTTATATGAACCCTAAACCAAGTATGACAAAAGGATATATGAAAGAATACTCCAAAGAACCGTGAGTTAAGGCTCTAAACCGACCAAATTACTCAGGATTTAAGGAACGTTAAGATAAACAACTAAATGAGCTCTAATACCTATTAAATTTTAATGCTGAGCATAATATATCCTG
>NW_019648050.1:3101-3538 GCF_002806865.2 Cucurbita pepo subsp. pepo
GGACACTCAAAGATACCTCACTATTCTAACTAACAAGAATTTATAATAAGTTCTCCCTTATCGAAACTCCTTACCTCTGAGAATGTGTTCCTTCCCGTTTGAGAATGGATCACAGCAAGTAAGCCACAACCCATTGTGGTGCCGTTTCCGCAACTTAGTGGTATTGCCAGCGGATGAAAGCATCAACCCAATTAATTATTGGGTGAATCGCTGAGGTGAGTGGGGAGATATAGCTTATTATATCCACCTTTCTTGAGTTTTTTTACCACTGATTCCCTTACTCCTTACTCCTTAACAACCTCCCATATTTTCGACTCTACTCCGGTAGGTTTTGAGTGTGTTTTCTTCGGAGACAGAAAGGATCATGCTTGGGGAGTCACCTCCCTCTTTAATTCTATGGTATAGACATCTGTACTAGGTGTGGAGTGGGGAAACAG
>NW_019648051.1:0-3537 GCF_002806865.2 Cucurbita pepo subsp. pepo
ATATTGTCTATTTTGACCCGTTATGTATCGCCATCAACCTCGCCTTTTTTAAAACGGGTCTACTAGGAACAGGTTTTCACACATTTATATGAAATGATTCTATAATAACCACAAAAATCAGGGGAAAAAAAAAACTTTGTTCCACATTGCTAAAGCTTAGAAGTGGGGAGTTGGCCTCCACTATAAAACTGAGGTCCTCACTTCATTTTATCATCCCAATTGAATAGTTCGAGCCAGATAGGATTAGCCATTTTGCGATTCTTCGAATTTATATATGAACATTCTAATTAAACTCTCGTAACCTCCATTAAGTTATATATCTCTCTCATTACAAAAGACGATACAAATGTTTTCAAACAAAAACAGTAACGATCATTATATTTTATACATGCTCTAGTTTTTAATATAATACATAAAATAATAATAACAAGTGAAGTAACACTATTTTTCTTGTTGGGAGAAATACCATAGCTTAAAAAAAATGTGACTTTAGAATATGATTAGGTCAAAATATTGGAGTTTTCTTCCAATCGTCTCATGAACGGCAAATGAAAAATAATTTTAGAATAAGTTGAGGGAAGCCGGCATAATAATAATCCCTTTGACTTTTAATAATAATCCCTTTGACTTTTCTCTTCAATTATTCCACATTTTCCTATTATACTATGTTATTAAATGTCTTTCTAGAAACACTTTAATTAATTCAATTATGTTAGGCAAACATTAATTTATCTATGTCACATGGTCCTAACAACTTGAATTTCAATAAATAAAATGGTTGGTTTCCTGAAAAAAATGCAATATGTTTAATTTTGAAACTCATATGATTAAGTTGTTAGATGAACACCGATTCTCTACAATGGTATTAATTTGTCCACTTTGAGCATAAGTTCTCATGGCTTTGTTTTGGGCTTCTCCAAAAGGCCTCATGCCAATAGAGATAGTATTTATTGATTATAAACCCATGATCATTCTCTAAATTAGCCGATGTGGGACTTTCGTCCAACGCCTCCCCTCGAACAAAGTACGCCAACCCTTAATCGAGGCTCGACTCCTTTTCTTTTTGAGTCCTTTGTTCGACATTTGAGGATTCTATTGACATGGCTAAGTTTAGGGCATGACTCTGATACCATGTTAAGAATGAAACTTTGATACCATTTGTAATGGCCCAGACCCACCGTTAACAGATATTGTCCTCTTTGGGCTTTCCCTTTCGGGCTTCCCCTTAAGGCTTTAAAACTCGTATTTAAGGAAAGGTTTCCACACCTTTACACCTCATGTCTACTCCCTTTGGGAAATAGTGAGAAGACTGACACATCGTTTGGTGTCTGGCTCTGATACCATGTTAGATTAACGAACACTGATTCTCTCCATTGGTATGAGGCCTTTTGGAGAAGCCCAAAGCAAAACCATGAGAGCTTATACTCAAAAGTGGGTAATATCATACCATTGTGGAGAATCGGTGTTCATCTAACATAAGTCACTGAATTGTATAGTTAGTGACTATCAATTATTTTAAACACTTTTTAACTACCATATCCTCAGGTTTACTTTCATTCGAGTGTGGTCTCCGTTCATTCGTGCACCCCTCTTTTACTCGGAGTCACATTATAATTTTATTTAATGATTGATCTTGTTCATTAACTATGATTATGGTTGTAATTAATAGGTTTTTAGAGAATTAGTAGGTGAATAGAACTAAATTGAAACAAATTATCACACTAAGTTTAAAATTCAATTGGATAATGAAGCTAAAAATTGAAGTTTTTCCAAATTTGAAAATGATAATAAAAAAATAAATTTGAAATAAAAATATTTAAAACAAAAACATTAAAAATATAGATTCTAATAAAATGAAAGAGTAAGTATTTATAAACATAGTTGGTAATAATTGATATTTTATTTTTGACAAATAGAAAAAAAAAAAATATTATAATCGAGTGGGACCTTATGAATATTCATTTTCTAATGAAAAACTATGTTTTAATTTGTCAAACTTTGAACGTTCTAAATGATTTACACACGAAAGAGACAAAGATTTCATCCAAATCAATGGACTTTCATCTGTAATTATTTTTTTTTAATGAAAAACTCCAATAAAATAATGTCTAAAATGGAGTAGTTGGATACGACGTCTATAATTTTATAAAAATATTGATGGAATTATAACGTCGATATAAATTTCATGAAAATTAATTGAATTACTCGATGAAACTTTGGTTACAATAGTTTATTTAAACTATAATCGACTTTTTTTTTAATCACCGTATCTAAAAATACATAAAAGATATACCAAGAGTGACCTCTCTATAAATGATATAATGTGAGTGTTGTGCATTTAATGGTCGTTATATTTGAAAATAGTCTTGGTAAATGGGTCAAAGGGTGGAAGTTAATTGTCAAATTGATTTCGTCTTTTGTAAGATTTAAGGAGACCGGGATTAAATCATGACCACCAATTTCTTTGTGGACATTTGAAGATTTGAAATTTCTTTTGTCGCAGACTATAAATACCCCTAATTATTATGTAAAAAGATATTTTGAATCAATAAAATTGAAATCTGAAATTGAGACTTTTATTTTTAAAAATGANTCGTATCTAAAAATACATAAAAGATATACCAAGAGTGACCTCTCTCTAAATGATATAATGTGAGTGTTGGGCATTTGATGGTCGTTATATATGCAAATAGTCTTGGTAAATGGGTCAAAGAGTGGAAGTTAATTGTCAAATTGATTTGGTCTTTTTGTCAGATTTAAGGAGATCGGGATTAAATCATGACCACCAATTTCTTTGGGGACATTTGAAGATTTGAAATTTCTTTTGTGGGAGACTATAAATACCCCTAATTATGATGTAAAAAGATATTTTAAATGAATAAAATTGAAACCTGGAATTGAGACTTTTATTTTTAGAAATATGAGCATCATCTTTCCCATTTCTAAGTTTCATGCCATTTTTGTGTAGATTACATCTGAATCATTCAATTAAGCCTTGATCAAGTTTGATGTGGATGACTCAATTTAGAACAAGGTTCCAAATTTTGAAGCTAGATCTTAAGAGGAAATCTGAATCGTTGTCTTATCACCATCTCTAGNCTTTTGATGAAAATGTCTTGTACAAGGACAAAGAGAAGAAATGTTCTGAGATAACGAAGCAAGTGAGAATTGAGCTTGAGTTACGGAAAAATTCACCTAATAACGTTGTAGAATATACTCAAGAAATTCATGAGATTGTTGCTGAGAAACCAGAGGTGAAAAAAGTGACATCTAAACAGGTGTTGAGAAGATCATCCAAAACCATAAGAGTATCATATAGGTATTCACCTTCATTATATGTTGTTGATTGATGAAGGGAAACCAGAGTCCTTTGATGAGACTCAATAGTTGGAGGATACAACTAAGTAGGAACAAGTCATGGATGATCGGATGAGTTGGATGTCTAGACTTCACAATTGTGTTGCTCTTTCATCTATTGAAGCTGAATACATGACAGTAGCTGAAGTTGGAAAGAAGATGATATAGATGACAAACTAT
>NW_019648052.1:0-3531 GCF_002806865.2 Cucurbita pepo subsp. pepo
AAGATTTGAATATAAGTTCCTAATTTCCTCTTCTACTTTTTGGAACAAATTTGAAACCACTACCAAATTATTTACCCTTTTTTTTAGACTCCAAAAAATAAATTTGTCTAAAAAATAAATTTGTTTGTAACCATGTCTTAAAATGGAGATGTTTTCACATCTTTACAAGGGGTCTGATAGGGAGAGGTTTATAGAATACTTTCCTTCCCCAACTGATGTGGGATTTTACATTCCGCCCCACTTCCCCAACTGATGTGGGATTTTACATTCCACCCCCTTGGGGCCCTACTTCGTTCCCTTCCCCAACTGATGTGGGATCTCACATTCTACCCCCTTGGGGCCTACTTCGTTTCCTTGCCCAACTGATGTGGGATCTCACATTCCACCCCCTTGGGGCCCTACTTCGTTTCCTTGCCCAACTGATGTGGGATCTCACATTCCACCCCCTTGGGGCCCTACTTTGTTCCCTTACACAACTGATGTGAGATCTCACATTCCACCTCCTTGGGGGCCCACGATACCTGGATCCGATACCATTTTTAATAGTTTAAGCCCACTAGCTCTCCTTTGGACTTTCCCTCGAGGTTTTAAAAAGCTAGAGATAAGTTTCCCTTCTCCAACTTACGTGAAATCTCACAATTATTTTTTAAGGTAAAAAAACAAAAGGTAAAATGAACTATCTTATGAACCGAAAATTGCTAATTTATAAATTTTACAAATTTAGGATGCGTTAAAAAAAGAATTAAGATGTCACATTTAGTATTCATTTGGAAAATTAAGTACTTTTACACACTTGAATAGTCATTCTAAACATGGAAATTTAATCGACCCAGTCACAGCGCAAAATGCCTAATCGATATTTTATTTTTAGCATAATAGAGTCTTGTGTTACAAGACAAGTCCTCGAGTACAATAGGGTATTATATGGGAACATTTTGGCATTCTCTAGATCTGAACAAAGTTTGCAGATTTCCATACCATAGTTGTTGGCAAAGGAGAAAAGACAGAACTAAAAGCAAAGAGAAGAAAACAATTATCTGAAAGTGGAAACCATCAACTATCATGAATGACCAAAATTGCCTCAATAATTGCTATTTTGGTTGTACAGAAGTAAAAGGAATTTCCCTTATGTCTTGTTGCTATATATGAGGTAAGTGGAATATAGAAGAAAGAATTTTAAAGAATATTTAGAGTACCTCTCCCAAAATAACCTGGTGTTCTCTGGTAATATATGCCTCCAATAACCGAGCTGCAATTTCAGCTTTGCTTTTCTTCAGTTTTGTTGCCTAGAAATGCTCTGTAGAGTAAGTATAATTGAGAAAGAACTCAGATTCCTTAACGTACCGTATGTAACGAAAAACTGGTTTGATTCATTTTCGACGTAGGGAAGCTCTCTTTCAATCTCTTCTAGCCAAGTCAGCAGTCGGAAGCTTTCAGAATTAGCTGGCTAAATAAGGTTCAGAATTCCAGCTTCTCATCCTGCAAGTGATTTTTGCTTGTATCCAAATTTCATCCTCTCCATTAGTTTTACTTTTGTGGTTCTCTTCTTGTCCATCTTCACTCTATACCTTTCTTCTCTCTCTCTCTCATATATCCCTTGCCAATGAACTTCCCCTGTTAATGGCCACAACCCCATTTGATTTGAACCACCTTCGTCATCTGCAGCTTCTGCTAAATCTTCATCCATACTCTTCAATAACGTGGAGTTAAAATATTTTGCCCACATAAATTCCCTGCGTTGTTCAACTGGATGCTGCTCTTCGAGGAAACCCGAGTGAGGATCGATATAAACCATCCTCCGTCCACTGTGGTACGCCCAGACATTGACCAGGATTTCCAGTATCCGACAGTAACAGTGTTTTTTCTGCTCATCATAGAAACTAACAGGAGTTGAGAGAGAGAATAGTATGGAAGGAAATGGATTGGACTCGAATCCTTACCTCAAGCTCAGAGGAAGCAACCAAACATCCATATGGTTGACTTTGATTTCTATTCACAGCATCAAGGTAGTGGGTGAACATCCTGTAGTTCCCAAATCCAATTGCAATTAATGGAATTACCTCCTTTATATTAACACAATGACCAAATACGAACAATTACTGTATATGAGTGGGTTATGAACTCCAGGAAACTTGCTACTACTAATCACCTGGAAAACATTATGAACTCCAGAAAGGAAGGGGTTGGCATCACCCAACTATGGAGGGCAGACCAGCGACCACCATCATCTGGCATAGGGGGAAGCGCTTCCATATTTGACGACAATCCAAACATCTCACGAAAGGTGGTCTCAAAGGCGGTTCTGCAATCATTTTGAGTAAAATGAGCCACGATCGAAAGTTCACTATTTCTCAACTATAATTAATTAGAACCAAGTCCACTCAATAGAAATGCCCATAAATGAAAGTACACTCTTAACGCCGCATTCTCAGCAGTCAGCATATTTTAGATACATAGCCAATTATGAGTGTATGCACATGCACAACGGCCATCAAAGCAGGCATCAACATTTCATTGATGATCTTAACATCTTTTCCAAATGACATCCAGAAACTAAAAACGTTTCATATGTAGGAACAAAGGATAATGAAAATCATTGTTTGCAATTTCCTGACGAAAAAACCAATAGAAAGCACTAGAGAAGTAAATATCTACAAGTAAAATAAAGAAAATGAAGCCATCCCAGCACAGATCTTTCATCCAAACTTGCTTAGATTACATCCATTTAATGAGACATGTAAAATTACCTGCAAAGACCACCGTTCAAGATATCACACACTGACCAGAAAGTGGGAGCATTACTGCCCCCCAAGATTCCACGATTCACTTGCAAGTGTGCCCAGAAGTATATAACGTCTCCTTTAGTGTTGTCCCTTATAGTGTCTTCCAAGACATTTTCAGCTTTTGGGAATAAGGAAACCTGTTTCAAAATGAAGGGCTAAATGCAACTTGTATACAAGTAGGGTGAAGGGGCCCAAAATTTTCCTTCTGAAAATGGAGGGGGGAGGGGGACGCTGGCAAACTATAAATTTTGAAACAGTCAATCAGTACATAAATACCTTTCTTCCAGAAGCCCGCCATGATTGAAACCCAATCCAAGGTCTCTTATGAATGTTATCAATCTTATTTGCAATAGCAAACATTCCTCCAATCTCACAGAGAGTATCCGGATAGTAAGAGTCATTCAGAAGAGGAAGCCGTCCAACAGCATTGACATCATCAGATTTTAACCTCAGTGCCCTTGTGGACTGCCATAAAATTTAAGATAAATTCTTTACAAACTCAACCAGAACAAGGTAAAAAGTTCATAACTGCCCTTCAGATGTGAACGATGAACAAAAATGGCAAAGTCTAAATTTTCAACTAGTCAAATACTACTTCAAAAACTTTTAAGAAAATCTTCAAGAGCTAAAGCGTCAATTGAGTAGAACTTCAAACTAAANCTACTTCAAAAACTTTTAAGAAAATCTTCAAGAGCTAAAGCGTCAATTGAGTAGAACTTCAAACTAAATGAAGTATCTACATGCATGA
>NW_019648053.1:0-3525 GCF_002806865.2 Cucurbita pepo subsp. pepo
TTTGACGTGCTAGTTTTCAAACTACTTTAAATGGGTGTAAAGAAAGCATGAGAATAACTTAGTGTCACTAATCTGACACGTGTTGGACATGTACTAAACACTTGTTAATACAATGGATACATTACAAATTTATAATCTATCCTATCAGACACTTGACTTTGAATATATTTTGAGAGTGAAACGTACATTAACCTTTTTTTTAAGTATACAAATATATAAACTTATTTATATGAATTTATTTCTAATATAAATTTGATAAATTTTTTGAAATAATTCTTTTTAATTAATGTATCATTGTCACATCGGTGTCCTAGTTTTTTAAGAATGACATGTTACTGTTAGGAACTGAAAAAGAAAACTGGAAAGATAAAAAGAATTGGAGAAATCTCTCATCCTATTGAAGTATGACTAAATCAAATCCAATTCAAATAACTAGATCAAATCTAATCCAAATAACTCAATCAAATCTAATCCTAACAATCCCTCCCTTAGACTGAACACGAATAGTAATCAGTTTATATCTACGACCTCATACCAAACTTCCACCAGGTAACTTCATCAATTCTCATGTGCCATTTCTGTTTATTGCTCCAGATCCATGACTTGCCTTCATTTCTCACTCTTCAATACTTCTTTAAAGTTTACAAAGTTTGCAGGTTCAGTAGGGGTAAACATGGCTAAGCTTCATCATCTTCTTTATAGAAAAACTTCTTCTATTTCATAGTCTCTCATCCAGACTGCTTCATCAACATCTTCACAAAAATCTTCTCCTATTGCATAGTCTCTCATCAAGACTGGTGGTCTCTTATTCCTCGCATTATTCGAGCTAGAAGAGCTTGCTTCAGCCAAAGAACCAGATGAAATATTTTCCTCTGTAGTATTTTCATATGTCGCTTCTATATCATTATTTTCATATGCCGCTTCTATATCATAGAGTCTGTAAGCTTTTGACTCTTCACTACTCCCAGCAAAACATAACTCAAACTCTAATCATCTAGCTTAGTTCTCTGAGCTGCTTCCTCTTTTTGTCTCTGAATCAACTCGAGCTCACAAAATTTTCCTTCTTCCTTCCGCTACAGCTCCAGAACTAATCGTCGCTGTGCTTTTTCTACCATTCTTCTATTCTCTTCCAGCATTTTATCTTGCTCTTCTCTCTCTTTTCGTGCTTGTTCTTCTTTTTGTCTTGTAGCAGTAAGAGCGGCTTATTTCTCTTTCTCAAGCTGCACATCAACATCATCAAACAACTTCGTGCAACCTTTCTCTATTCGCCTCTGTATTTCTAATTTAGTCTCTTAAGAGTTCAGTCTTTCTTCAACATTCTTCTGAATTAATTCTTCCATTCTCCTAGCTGCATCTTCTTCTAACTTCTTCAACTCTGCTTCATGCCTTTTCTTCTCTTCTTCCTCTTTCTTAAGCTTCTCTATGGAATGATTTCGATCAGTGGATGCACGACTAGGACTGAAACTAGACGATTTGGGGAAAGAAGATAACGAGGAAGACCTACTTCTGCGTTGGCGGCTGAGAGAACTTGAACGACTGCTTCTTCTGGAATGGGTAGTGGAATCATAGGGGGAAGAACTTGGGTCCCTTCTGCTTCTCTGACTATGGCGATAGGAATTGGAGTTTGAACGACTGCTACAAGCTGAGATATAGCATGCAATACGAACATTTGATTCAAAGACATCTTTGTCTCCATGATTAAGCCTCTCTGAGATGAAACATCTTGCATGTTTCATTTTGAAACAAAAAGGTAATCCCTTTGCTCGCAATTTACTAATACTCAACAAATTGTTCCTCAGGTCTGGCACATAGAACACTCCTATGATTATCATTATGATTTCATTCACTTCCAGCCGTACATTACCCTTTCCGGTTACAACCATGCTTGAGTTGTTGCCCAGCTTCACTGAATCTCTGAAACTTCCATCAAAATCTGAAAAATATTCCTTATTCACACACATATGATTGCTACATCCCGAGTTAAGGAACCACATATCTTCTATATTGGCCTTATTCATATTCACGTAAGCCATCAGTGACATCTCTTCTTGACTCTTTGCATAGCTTGTCTCCTTCTCCTTGCTTTGACATTCCCATTGAAAATGTCCTAGCTTGTGACAGTTATAGCACTCCATTGTGGCCTTGTTGAAGGTTTGTCTGCCTCGTCTGGTATTGCTTTGACATTCTCATTGAAATTGTCCTAGCTTGTGACAGTTATAACACTCCACTATGGCCTTCTTGAAGGTTTGTCTACCTCGTCCCCTTCCTCTAAAGCTTCCACGACCTTGACTTCTTCCTCTAGCAGACTGCACAAGTGGACTCTCCATCGACATACTTTTATTATGACACACGTAGAAGACTGCTGCTTCTAGTTTTAACTAGTTTAGGGCATGACTCTGATACCAAAATGTTAGGAACAGAAAAAGAAAACTGTTAAGAGCATGACTCTAATACCAAAATGTTAGTAACAGAAAAAGAAAACTGGAAAGATCAGAAGAATTGGGAGAAATCTCTCATCCAATTGAAGAAGAACTAAATCAAATCTAATTCAAATAACTAGATCAAATCTAATCCAAATAACTCAATCAAATCTAATCCTAACAGTTACCATATCTATTTAGTATCATATTTATGTCTCGTATCTATATCTCGTTTTTATTTTTGTGACTATGAGATATTTTGCTTTTAGAAATAGATATCTTCACGAAAATCAGTTTAATTTATGTTGAGATGGAGAATAAAAATTGACACTTAAGGACGTTGATACTTGGGACTTTGATTCCTCTTAGTGTGAAGCTTGCATCTTGCAATTACTTGGGTAGAGGATGTGTTTCACTTAAAATTCACTAAAGAGAAAATAATCAAATACTTGGGTAGAGATGTGTTTCACTTAAAATACTTGGGTAGACGATGTGTTTCACTTAAAATTCACTCAAGAGAAAATAATCAAATAACGAACCATATTTGAGAGAGGATAACTTTCAAAAATAATGATTTTTACATGCAAAGTAAACCATAAAATAATAACGAACCATAAAATAATCAAAAATAATTTCTCTTTTGGAGATGCGGGGTATCGATCCCCATACCTCTCGCATGCAAAACGAGCACTCTACCATTTGAGCTACATCCCAATGATTTTTACATCATAAACCCTAAATATCTCATCATCAATAATAGTGAAAATAAAAAAATATCAAAATATTAATAACAAATAGTTTGGTTTGGTGATGCGGGGCATCGATAATTGTGAAAATGAAAAAATATAATAACAAATTAAATACTTTCTTTTGGAGATGGGGTTATCAATCCATGTACAACTCGCATGCAAAGCGAGCGCTCTACCATCTAAGCTACATCTCCACAATTTTTACGTCACAAAACCCTAAACGTCTCATCATGAATAATAGTGAAAATGAAAAAATATCGCTACTCATTATGTCATAAATAAGGAAATATTGAATAGAAATAAAATAGTAATAACGAATAGTTTCTTTTGGAGATGCGAGGTATCGATCCCCGTAT
>NW_019648054.1:0-3525 GCF_002806865.2 Cucurbita pepo subsp. pepo
CTGGTAGAAGGCTAGTCATGGAAGAAATGATTATACCATACATTTTTATTTTACGACACATCATATGTATGTATTATACATTACTATTTTACGGCACATCATGCATATCTATCTGCATTTACAACAATCCATGAGTCGTAATTATGTGAATGTCATGATAGGGTGATATGATGCTAAACATAATGTTATGTATCATGACAGAAGAGATGATTTTGGTCAAAAAGATAATTTTTATAATATTGATGAAACCTCATCTATATGTGTACCCATCAAAAATGAAATTTAGAAAACTTGACGATATGGTTATGGAGGAGATTATCGATAGAGTCCCTCATAATGTTGGGTGACGGACAATATAGATACAATTATATTTCGAAAGAATGGCCACAAATATTTGGTGATAATATGGTCCCAATTATGTTTTTAGACAACTTGACAATAGGGTGAGGGGAGGGTGGGAATTTAGTCCACTCGATTTGATTTAAAGTTAAGATGGGTAATTAATTAAATATGATCATGATTTAATCATCCTTCTTTTGAATTTGAGACAGGCCTGTATTTGGACTACTACTCTGTTGGGCCCAAATACCCTTATAACTCAATCATCCCTTTCAGAAGTTTGTTTTTATATACTTTTGTAACATTATTGATTATTTTTTTTTTTAATAATAAATTATATTGTTGGTCATAAGATTCGAGTTTGTGCAACAATTTTTTAATAATTATTAAAATGTAATATTAATATAAATAAATAAATAAATAAATTCGTCAACCGCCTCATTCTGCTTAAACCCTCAGCCGGCAAAACCGCCGCTGCCATCGCCCGCCGTCGCTGGTGATAGCCACCACCTTCCATCTTCTTATAACTGAAAAAAAAAATTCAGATCTAACTCCTTCAGCGACGGTATGTAACCCTGCAACTTCTTCTCCGACGCGAGCACAGTCGTTGCAGTCGCGAGGGGCGTTGGGATGACGACGACAATTATTATATATATATTTTAATTATTATTATTATTTATTTTAATTATATTTTAAATTTATTTTTGGAAAGAAAAAAAAAAAAAAATTAAGCATTTTAGTGTTTAAATTTTTGGTGGCCTAATTATAAAATAGAACAGTGGGGGTTGAAAATGTTTGTAAATAGTCATTAAAGTTATAAGTTAATTTGGTGATTTTTTAAAAGAAAAACAGAAACGTGACGTGGTAGTTTAAAGTGAATACGTGGCATATTTGTAATTGTTAAATTATTTTTCTGTTGTTGACATAGAAAATTGGATTAAAAATAAAAAATAAATCGTGTATGTCATCACGATCGTTGTGTCTTCTGGTTCACCGTCCCAGATCCCTGTTCACAGTTGGTTGATCCACAATCTCATCTTGGGCGTGGTCGTAGCCCTCTTAATAAAAAAAAATATATTAGTATAAAAGTTTGAGTAGGAATTATAATAAATAAAGTGGTTGAGATATAGAATTAAAGTAATTAAATAAGAATGGGTGGGGAGTATGGTATTGAAGCAATATGATTAAATAAAGAAAAGGAAATAATAATTAGAAATGGAAGTAATTATTATTAGTAAATGAAGGAGAAAAGGGTGTAAATATGAAAGGAGATGGGGATAATGGAAGGAACACCTACTTCCATCATTATTCCATCAACTTGCACCAAAACTAGGTTATAATCATATGGTGTTATTTTATTTTATTATTTACTTTTGTGCACGAGAAAATGGAGTATCCAATCTAACATAAAATAATAGCGTTCCACTTCTACCCTTGGTGTTGGAATTTAAAGGGATTGATGTGGACAAACATTATATATATATATATATATGTATGTCCTTGTGTAACCGCCAAAAAGTAAAACATGGGTGGCTGGCTACCTTCTGTTGTTTTCTTTTCCTTATTATTATTATTTTTTTTTATTGATTAATAAATGAAACATATTAGAGTTATAAGGTGAATTTTTGAGACGCGCGTTCAAGCCTGAGTTTCAACACGGACCGGCTTTGTTGACCAAAATGCCCCAACTCTTTTCTCTTTCTTTTCAATTCAACCACCCCCACCTCACCNCTCCTCTGAGCGTGCACTAGTCCTATTAGGAGGTACGTATACGAGCTTAATTAGAAAGAATCTAAAAACACTTTACAAAAAGATAAGTTCCACCCTGAACCATGATGGTGGTATGTGATTACTCAAGTTTTGTTTTCTATTTTTTTCTAAGTAAAGTTAAGATACTCATGTATGAATGATAGTGTCGCTCTACAAGTTATGGAAATAAAGTCAGGGTAAGTATATTTTGCATTTAAATGGTAGCTCTTAAGTTTCAATTTCGCTATCTCATTGCAGTTTCCTTTTCATTTGAGATAAATTTTGTGAACTTTTTAGTCTATGAAAGCGTTTACAAGTGAATATTTCTAAATGAGTTTTCACATGTCATAGGTATACCATAAGAAAAAATAGTCTTTATGGGGGTAATCTAATCCAAAAATAATTTGTTGGGTATACATTATTATTTAGTTTAATTAGTCTTCTTTTTTTTTTTCTTCAATTGTTTATGTACATGGTAGATAATTATATTTACATTGTTTTTTCTTAGGGGCTTACATTGCACGAGAGGTTAATATGGATAATATGCTTAAAGAGTTGTGACAGCAGGGCAGGTGACCATAGGCGCACACGTGGGAGTGCCAACCTGACCTAAAAAGTATCAAGCGTACCAAGTAAGTAGCACCTCGAGATTTCAGTGTTATGAAGTTAGGTTGGATGAAATTAATGAAATGAACTCCAAATTGAATGAAATAAGAACATGCCTGGATATTTATGGATTTGGTAACTGTACAATATCTCGTATGATGAATGTTCATAGGGTTTCGTCAACTAATTCCTAATTGTGAACTTCACATAACCATGTCGGGATAATATTTTAGGGACCATGAAGGATTTTTCCAATTAATTTTCTTTTAGTAAACTTGCAACAAGCAATAAGGGTTCATAGTAGTATTTTGAGAGAGGTATGAAAGATATGATAACTTTATGAGATCTTAATGAGTGCCTAGTCTACTCCCTAATTACATCGTTTGACGGGTTCTCATTTTCCCACTCTTTCTGCATGCCTTCCATGTTTGCGTCTAATTCTTCCGTTGCCTATTAAATCTCTCCTACCCATTCTTAATAATAATAAACTTATATTCTCTCTCTTCTTTCCAAAATTTTAAAAATTAAATTTTAACTTTTCTATCTAATATGCTTCATTTTACACTGAATCAACGTAGGTAGGTTGACATTTATGAACTCCGAGAGTAAATGAGTATATTAGGTTTTGTGCTTTTTCCCCAAAGAAGAAAAAAAGGATTAAAGTGGAATGTTGGATGACTCCTTAAATTTGCCACATTAAACGATTACAATTAATATGCCACCTAAGTCTTGAACTTCCTATTTACATATATTTCAACAAAATAAATACATTATACAAATCTAATTCCGATACAAAAACTAAATAAAAAATGGAAGGGCAAATGGGTAATT
>NW_019648055.1:0-3522 GCF_002806865.2 Cucurbita pepo subsp. pepo
ATTTTTTATATTTAAGCTTTTGAGTTTGGTGATACAGTTAACAAGCCACCGATATGCCCGGCCTGTGTGTGCTGTGAGCCAGCACCGGCGGGATCCTGTTGCCGGTGCTGCGCCACTCCGATTCAGACTTCATCTCAGAATGGGTCGCCATGAAAACTTGCAGCTGAGCTTGGAAGAAAATCAAACGATTTGAAGATGCTTAGTGAATAAGGAGACCCTCTCCATGCAAACAAAAATTTAGCTTTATTTTAATTTGGTTAATGTCTAAGTGAAGAATAAATGACATAAAGGTTTAATATATTATTAAAAATTATTTTATAATTGTTAAAATATCCACAAAATTTCTGATTTTCGGCATCGGAGTCAAATATATTTCCGTATACCAAGATCAATAGAAACCCTAGCCGACTCATAGAAGTTGTCCACAACGATTTTAAAAATAATCGCTCTCATTCAAATGATTCTCCTTTCTTACGTAAAAAAGTAATTAGAATTCAAACACGAGTAAATAAGACATCTATTACGAACTCTATTTAAATCAAATTAATTGTTTTAGTCAAATCAAAAGTCAAAGTTGAATCACAACGGATCTCGTGAGAGCTTTTGCATTTTAACGGGTAAGATATTCTTTTTGTATTTTAACTTTTGGGTTGATTGATATAGTTAATAGACTGATATACCCGAGCTGTGTGAGCTGCAAGCCGCCGCCGCCTGACTCCGGCGTGCTACGATACCCCGATTGAAACTTCGTCCCAGATTAAGTTGCCATCAAAACTTGATACAGTTAAATAAGATGTGAACCATGTTTTTGTTATAAATAAAGAATAAAATAAATTAATAAATAATTGTATAAATATAATCCGGTAGTACTTAAAGGATCTCAATTTTTTTAATAATTTTTTAACATTTATGACGTCATATATATATATATATATATATATATATATATATATATATATATATATAATGTGAAAAATTGATGGATATTAATGGATAATTTTAAGGTTTATTGAAATTCATTTAAAAATTCAGAAATAGAACCAATTTGTTAAATTATTTATAATTTATGAATTTAGGGATGAAAATTAATAAATTTTATTTAATTTCAACTCCATCCAAATTCATAATTAATAAATTATATATATAATTTGATATAAGGGTAANACATTCAAGCTAGACTCAAAAAATTAGTTATGTTTACAGATTACATATTATCATGAAAAAACAATGAGGAGAGAAATTTTATATAGAATGATTATATTGAAACAGAGAATTTGCGAAGTTTTTTCGTAAATCTCAAATGAAGCAGTGAGCCAACACAAAGCAGAGAGGAAGCTGACTTTGAAATTGCCTCCTATCAATGACTCAACACGCTGCCGCTACGTCGTCTATACAAAAATACCTAGCAAATTAACATACTATAGTCATCATCGATCAGTGCGAGCAGCAACGAACATGATTAACTCCATGGCTCCTCATCCAAACATCCTCCAAATGCATCAAGTCCAAGAAAACTGATCGTTCAGCTTCGTAAAATGACATCACTCCTAGTACAAGTGAAACTGGCCACACGCTTCTTTTCATTTCTTATTATTTTTCTTAAGATGATTCAGTTGATCGAGTTAATTTTCATTCCATAATCGCAAGATTCTTCCAGCCAAAACAGTACAATCTGTGAACACCTAACGCAAATGTGACTCCAATTCTAAACAATGCAAGTTCGTGCCGATATCGAGTGGATTGAAAAAGAAAAATACAGGAGGTCATTGAGCTAGGGCTCAAAAAGAGAAAAGTACCTCTATCGCCGGAGGCGGCGTATCTGGTATAAGCATCATCTCCCATGGCTTGATCGCCTGTTCTGCTTCCCCTGCTGCAACCCTCCCGCGGCCTCGCCCTTCTCTCCAGCTCTCCCCCGCCTACCTTACACCGAGCCACACAAAGACTAGGTTCAAATCTCTTAATAATAATTAATTAATTCTACCGGTTTTACTCATGAATTTTAATAGATATTTAATGAATTTATTAATTTTTAAATAAACTGATATATTATAAACTTTTTGAGTACATAATTAAAAAGTTAGAAGCATTATACATAAACTTAATAAATTATGAAACTTTTTAATCCTATGCTCACAAATTAAAATACTAAAAGCTCACACATAAAGAGTACGCTTCACCGGGATGCGATACACACATCGATGTTTGGCTCTGATACGAATGAGAGGTTTCCACACCCTTATAAGAAATGCGGTCCCCTTGACGGTCCAACGTCTTTGCTAGGACGCTGGCACGCTACTTCGGTGTTTGACTCTAATATCGAGTATAGGCTTCCCCACCCTTATAAAAAATCCAGTCCCTTTGGTACTAGCATCCTCACTAGGATGATGGCACTCCGTCCCGATGTCTAGCTCTAATACTAAGTAGATGTTTCCTCACCCTCGTAAGAAATGCGATCCCTTTGGGAGGCTAGCATCCTCATTAGGACCTAGACACACTGCCCAAGTGTCTGGTATTGATACTATTTGTAACGATCAAAATCCACCGCTAGTAGATATTGTCCACTTTGGCTCTATCCTAGGCCGCCTCACGATTTTAAAAAGCATCTATATTTTCATATTATTATAAGAAATAAACCAATGCAGAATCAGACACAAATACACACAAATACACAGTAAAATACACTTTATTATTTTGCCAATAATATGCTAGTGAATAATTTTAATTTATAACCTATATATTGATATTGCATGTAGTTTAAATAATTGACACATATATATATATATATATATATATATAATTATGTGTCGAGCCTCGTTTAGTTAATGCCACCATTTTCCGCCCGGTTCAAAAGAGTTATTCTCGAGTTATATAAACCTCTGCTTTAGGATGAGATTAAAATTGACGTGCCACTTAATATTCATCGTCAATTTAGACAATTTAGTTATATTTCAAACTTCTAGACTAAAAATTGCCGTGTTTTAAACTTGATAGTAGCGAAAAGTTGCCGTCTCTCGAGCCTTGTTCTCTACTTCAAGACTTGAAATTAGTGGCAAATGTCATTATTGTTACACCGACCACCGGGTCGTGAGACTTTTCCAAGGGTTTCTACCTACACACTGGTCTCTTAAAAAGAATCGTTAAATGACTATACTCGATAGGTGTAGATAGCTCGAAACCATAGTGAGAGTTCTTAATTTGTCTTCCGTCGGGTAAAACCCGACCACCTAACCTTCGATAGAAAGATAAATTTAGTTGGTAAAAGCCGAGGAGGACGAGAAGTTCTCGAGCCTTGTTCTCTACTTCACAACTTGGAATTTGAAAATGAAGTTTATGAAATGCCCGTCAAGAACGTCCAATTCAAAATTAAGAGTGGGAATTGAAGAACAATGAAGTTTGGTTCTATATAGAGAGAATAATTAGGGACCCAAAAATGGCGAAGTTTGGTTGTTTTACGTTCCTTGGTAATGGGCATGGGCATGGGCTGTTGGATTTCGATAATCGGCAGGGAAATCACGAGAGGAT
>NW_019648056.1:0-3522 GCF_002806865.2 Cucurbita pepo subsp. pepo
AGATCAGGTAATTTCCCTGAACTGACAGATGAAATTCAGTACAATCGGAAAGTTCGTCTTCTATCAAGTCCCGTTTAATCAATTTATAAACCCTGGGATGAAATTCTTCTTCCTTACTGNCGTTTAATCAATTTATAAACCCTGGGATGAAATTCTTCTTCCTTACTATGATTAACCTCGAAGTCCCCGTTCTCTTACTCTTGTTCACTCCTTGAGGCAAGTCATAGTCAGAAACTCGAGCAGCGATAAGTCATTCAGGAAAGCTTGAGAAGGCAGTATGAATAGTTAGACATGAGGTCTTTAGAAGAATGGGATACGTAAGGTATGCTTAGTGCCACCAAGGCATGAAATGCCAGTACCCATTGAATCTCTTACTTGATGTCTGCCTAATCTATTACTAACCCGGTAAGCTACTAATTAAAGCAGGTATGAAAGACTCAATCTCTAGGCTCTCAGAGCTCCTCTCTACCATATCCCCTTTCTTCCTCTGTAGGCAGAGACTGAGTAAGTTACTTATGGAAGACTTTCATTTCATTAGCTACTTACTTTAGAAGCAAGAGTTAATATCTCTTCTCTGCCGAAAGATCATTTGATTGGGTTAAACTCCTCTTTGCTTGAATAAAGTCAAAAGCAAAAGTCAAGAAAGCATTCTAACTCCTTTCACGCCTTTACTGTACAGATCAGCTAGGAAATCAAAGTCTGAAATGTGACTTTTAAAGGACAGGGCTTCCAGCTATAGAAGTTCTAGTCAGGTATGTCCCTGTTCTCTTCCCTCTTCCCATTGACTATTCATCTCTTGGTCAAGCCCTTCCTTAGGAAGAAAAACTATAGAATACAACTAGTCAACAAGGCTAGCTGGAAGCGGTTTAAAAAGAAGACATTTATAAGACTACTCTTCTGACTGACTTACTTATAATTCGAAGGTCAATGAAAGAAATCACCCATATTCTGCCTGAAAACTACCTTTTATCCACTTAAGAGATCGCTGCGTCTTCATCAGTGTCATTAAGTAGTGTAATCAGAGTAGTTAAGGACTATCGCTCAACTGAGACTTCCTCCCTCAAACTTTTCACAGAGCAAGAGGCAGGAATGGAATAGAATCACTGGGTGCAGGAATTGAATCATGGGGCTAAGGGTCCACTAAATTGACTGACGTGGTTAGAAAGTCAAAGTAGAAGAAGAAATTCTACTGCAACTTCGTCCGTAAGGCCCGCCTAATCTTAAGGTATAGGCCCAGGCTTCTTTATTCAACAACAAACCGGTTGGATCCCTTTGGCTTTTGGCTTAAGTAACTGCTATCAGGTATATTGGAAGTGATTCTGTTGAGATAAGGGTTACAACCTCCCTCCTTTGAACTGATTTCCGGCTCTAAATCCTTAGATTGAGGACAGACAGCATAATTAGCAATTGAATCTCCGGGATGGGCTAATTAGATTAGACTTTCAACTGCATAAGTTCCCCAGTCTGAGCCTACAACAATAGGACCGAGGCGGGACTTGAGAGAAGCGATTCAATAGCACATGGAATAGCCCAGAGGGACAGAGAGGAGCCAAGCAGTGAGACAAGGAACCAACCAACCGGCCGGGGACAAGAGAGGAGAGGCAATGAAAGACGAATAGGTGACGGGAGAGGAGAATGAAGCCGAGGTTCAGGAGAAAGAGCAGTGAAAGAAGGTTCCCTTGTTTACTGTTCAAGAATAACTCACACACAAGAATAGTTCGGGAGCGAAGCGAACATCCTTGAATTTGTTTACAGTTCAGGGACAGAGTAAATCAATTAGCTGCTTTCCCTTGTTCAATAAGGAATAAATAGGGACAAGTGATTGACTTCCTTATTACTACTTCTAAAATGGACCTCAAAATAGGGTAAAGCATCCATTTTAATCAAAAAAATAAGGGAGAGATACAATGAATTTCTTTCTGGTCTTTACAGGATCAGATCAAGAATGAATAGTGTTTCCCGAGTTCAAAGAGTGAAAGAAAAGGTTTAAGGGAGAGGATTGACTGACAGTGAAGGAGAAGAGAAAGAGAAAGAATGAAGAGAGAGTTGAGGATTGACTGACAGTTAACTCTCATGAATCTTCAGGATTGACTTCAACATTACCTCGGCCCAAAAGACCTCGATTTTCTCCCTCAAAATAGGGTAAAGATAGACTTTGATCCCTAAAAATACGGGGGAGGATAGCTTTTTTCTAGTTTTTTTGAGTGTTTACAGTCGAGTTACCGAGGGAAATCAGGGTAAAGATAGACTTTGATCCCCAAAAATACGGGGGGGATAGAATTTCTTTTCTTTTTGCTGCTACTATTAGGGAAAAAGCTATTACAAGGTTTTACAGTTATATGGGGATAGAAGAAATTTCTTAATGGTCTTTGCAGGTGAAGGAGCCTACTCTTTCCCTTCTTTCTTTCACTGTAAACTCAGTAGCTCAGGGTTTCGGTTTCTTCTTCTGCATCTTACTCAATCTTTCCTTCCTTAATTCAAGACTCAACATTAATTCGAGGAAAGAGGGGTTCAGGCCATGAATCAGCTTTGACCGGGAACTTCTTTGTTTTCGCTTTCATTTCTCTTTGGCTTTTACCGACTGTAAGTAAAGGGTCTTCTCATGCAGCTACTTTTCCTATTCCTATTTATTCATTCTATAGAACTGTGAAGTCTCATTCATCAATAGTCTTTACTTACCTTGTTCAAGAGGGGGAAGGAGTTTCCATTTACGCTTACTGAGTCTTTAAGGTTCATCAGTCATAGTACAGGGCCAGGGGTTCCAATTCATCTTTCGGCTTTACAGGAAGTACATGAGTTCAATCAAAGAGAAGAGACCGTAAGTAAAGGACAGGTGATTGAGTTCACTCTCAGTCATAAATAGTCTTTACAGGAGAGTACCACATGAGTATAAGGGTGAAGGTTGAGTCTTTCAAGCAGAAGAAAGAAGCAGAGGTGACGGATTGAATGAATGAATTTACTCGACAACAAAGAAGTAAAGGTTCTCTTCAAATAGCTTGAGGTTCGTCTTGACTTCAGGTTCAGGAGAAAGAAAGCTCAGAGTAACAGTAACGAAGTAAGGTCAGGTTAATAAATAAGACAAGACCCATAAGTGAAGGAGGTAAGATCATAAGAGTTTACGAGGTTCATGAGGAGTACTAGTTTTCGCTTTCATTTCTCTTTTCTTCTTTCACGAGGTAACATAGGCTTCTCCGCTCGTCTTCTTCCTTCTTTCTTTCACCTATTTATTCTTGACCTGTAAACTCCGTTATTGTGTCTCTTGGTTCTTTCTCCTTTTTCTTTATTCTTGAACCTCGGTAAAGCAGCTCGATCGATAGATAGGGAGAGGGGCAAAGCAACTCGACGAGAAGAGGAGAGGGGCAAAGCAACTCGACAAGAAGAGGAGAGGGGAGAAAAAGCTCGATGAGAAAAGGCGCGAAGCGGTGAGCCCGAGTTGTAGAGGCGAATGCGCGAAGTGGCAGAAGACTGGAAAGGAGAGGAAAGGGGCAAAGCAACTCGACTCGAAGAGGTTCGGGGGTCGAT
>NW_019648058.1:0-567 GCF_002806865.2 Cucurbita pepo subsp. pepo
CTTACTTAATTATCCTGAACCTTTACAGTCGGTACGGTAAAAGAAAAGAGATTAATGAGACTGAACCAATATGACCTGAGCTACTTCGCCTATTTCCCTTATTCATTCTCTCCTTCACCTATTGATGGATTCTTCTTCTTCTTCTTCTTCTTTTTCGTCAGTCAAGACTCAACAAGAATTCTCCTGGCCGATTCTTCTTTCACCTATTCCGTAAACTCAATCACTACTTAACCTGAACACCTTCCCTGATTACTTTATTCATTCGACTTAACTCCTTTCTTTCACTCACTTGGTAAAGCAGCAAAGAATAAACAAAGAATAAGAAAAGACAGAACTCCGGAACCTTGCCCCTGAACCTTTACAGGATAGTAAAGAAAAGAGATGAATGAGACTGAACCTCTCAAACTCATCTTCTTCCTTCACAAATATTACCTGACGAGAATGAAAGAATCTGAACCATATATTCCAGGAGAGTACGGAAAAGCAAAGAGATAGTTCAACCAGAACCTTTATTTAGAGAATGTAAGAAAAGAAGAGGAAACCTCAAACCTGAACCTGAACCTTCTG
>NW_019648058.1:2957-3515 GCF_002806865.2 Cucurbita pepo subsp. pepo
CTCTGTAAATAGGTTACTTACTTCTGTCCTATCCAACCAACTCTTTCTCTGATCATGATCCTGAACCGGATTGAACCTATCCTTCTTTATCGGGGAGCAGCATATGAAGGGAGAGTCATCAATGAATGACGTAAGAGGAACAGGAAGTAAAGACGAAACCGAAACAAAACCTTCTCATTCAGAAAATGCCCTCTTATGCGCGAGACGAAACAAGAAGAAATTCAGGAGTTAGCTGATAGGAAAGGAAAGACTCAAGCTCAAACCTGGATTATTCTTCTTTCAGAAGGTAAAGGTAAAGCAGCTTCGCTCCCTTCTTTCACTCGGGTTGAACGAGAACTTTGGCTTCTTTCACTCCTGAACCCCGCCCATAAGCTATCAGTCTGCTTTGCTCCTCTCGCTATCGGTCTGTCTGGTCTCATGGGCTCCTTCACCTATCGGTTTCATTGCTTCGCTCCTGAACCTTCTTTCTTTCTTTANAGCTATCAGTCTGCTTTGCTCCTCTCGCTATCGGTCTGTTTGGTCTCATGGGCTCCTTCACCTATCGGTTTCATTGCTTCG
>NW_019648060.1:0-1015 GCF_002806865.2 Cucurbita pepo subsp. pepo
AGGATTTCGATTTTAAGCACTTTTTACTACTTTATACACTCGGTTTCTTCGGCATTCTCTTCGAAATCATCATGCCTAATCATTCCCCATAAAAGTGTCGAAAGACATGGACAATTATTCTATTTTTGTAGTACTTGTTTCAAACGTCCCGGTTTGGGGTTTCCAAATTAGAGTTTCGATTTCAAGAACTTTTTTACTGCTTTATACACTTTGCTTCTTCGACATTCTATTCTAAGTATGCATACCTAATCATTCCTCACAAAAGTTTCGAAAAACATGGACAGTTACTAGGTTATTTTTGCACGTGTTTCAAACGTCCCGGTTAGGGGTTTCCGAATTAGGGTATCGATTTTAAGCACTTTTTTACTGCTTTATACACTCTGTTTCTTCGACATTCTGTTCTAAATCATCATGCCTATTGATTCCCCACAAAAGTTTCTGAAAACATGGACAGTTACTTGGTTTTTTTAGCACGTGTTTCAAACGTCCCAGTTTGGGGTTTTCGAATTAGGGTTTTGATTTGAAGCATTTTTTTACTGCTTTATACACTCCGTTTCTTCAACATTCTATTCTAAATCATCATGCCTAATCATTCCCCACAAAAGGTTCTTAAAACATGGCCAGTTACTCAGCTTTTTAGCACGTGTTTCAAACGTCCCGNTTTTAGCATGTGTTTCAAACGTCCCTAGTTGGGGTTTCTGAATTAGGGTTCGATTTTAAGCACTTTTTTACTGCTTTATACACTCCGTTTCTTCGACATTCTATTCTAAATTATCATGCCTAATCATTCCCCACAAAAGGTTCTTAAAACATGGACAGTTACTCGGTTTTTTTAGCACGTGTTTCAAACTTTTTGGTTTCCGAATTAGGATTTCGATTTCAAGCAATTTTTTACTGCTTTATCCACTCCACTTCTTCGACATTCTATTCTAAATTATCATTTCTATTCATTCCCCACAAAAGTTTCTTAAAACATGGACAGTTACTCGGTTTTTTAGCACGTGTTTCAAACGTC
>NW_019648060.1:2653-3514 GCF_002806865.2 Cucurbita pepo subsp. pepo
TTCGATTTTAAGCACTTTTTTACTGCTTTATACACTCCGTTTCTTCGACATTCTATTCTAAATCATCATGCCTAATCATTCCCCACAAAACTTTCGAAAAACATGGACAGTTACTTGGTGTTTTTAGCACGTGTTTCAAACGTCCCAGTTTGGGGTTTACGAATTTGGGTTACAATTTAAAGCACTTTTTTACTCCTTTATACACTCCGTTTCTTCGACATTCTATTCTAAATCATCATGCCTAATCATTTCCCACAAATTTTTTTATAAACATGTACATTTACTCGGTTTTTTTAGCTCGTGTTTCAAATGTCTCGGTTTGGGGTTTCCGAATTAGGGTTTCGATTTTAAGCACTTTTGTACTACTTTATACACTCTGTTTTTCGACATTCTGTTCTAAATCATCATGCCTAATCATTCCACATAAAAGTTTCTTGAAACGTGGACAGTTACTCGATTTTTTTAGCATGTGTTTCAAACGTCCCGGTTTTGGGTTTTCGAAATAGGGTATCGATTTTAAGCACTTTTTTACTACTTTATACACTCTGTTTCTTCGACATTCTATTCTAAATCATCATGCCTAATCATTTCCCACAAAAGTTTCAGAAAACATGGACAGTTACCCGGTTTTTTTACACGTGTTTCAAACGTCCCGGTTTGGGGTTTTCGAATTAGGGATTCGATTTTAAGCACTTTTTTACTGCTTTATACACTCCGCTTCTTCGACATTCTATTCTAAATCATCATTTCTAATCATTCCCCACAAAAATTTTGAAAAAGATGGAAAGTTACTTGGTTTTTTTAGCACGTGTTTAGAACTTCCCGGTTTGGGGTTTTCGAATTAGGGTTTTGATTTTAAGC
>NW_019648061.1:0-755 GCF_002806865.2 Cucurbita pepo subsp. pepo
AAGACTTCAGGTTTATTATTAAGGAATTTCAAATGAGTGATATGATATATCACATGGGACCAAATATTTATTTGTTTCAAATATCTTATGTTGACCATTCTTTTTTGTCAAGTATTTTGAATATCATCATTGTGAATTACTAATGGCATTAGATTGAATCTTAGTAACAACAATATCCCAAAACTCAGTAAATATGACATCAAAATTAATACTTTAATTTCATCTTCAAAATTTATTTCCACTTAACTGAGTTGACTGATAATCACAAATATTTACAACCTTAAAAGCTAAAATTATAAGAATTACAAGAGAAAAGTGATTAAAATAGTTTCAAAATATAGAAAAAAAATAGTAGGAATTGGTCAAAGTCAACATCAACATCCATTGATCACTTATGGGACAACATAGATGAGAGTAACATTTTTTTTATTTCTCTACTATATTAGGACCTTTGGTTTATTGGCTTTACAAGATGGAGACATGAAGTTTTCTATATTCGAAATAAATTTGGTTGATTGTTTTCTGGTGAGCATTGATACCATCAAAACTTATTTATTTCTTTGAAATGTTTGAGTTTACCATTTATATGTTTTCATTATTCTACTTTGCATTTAGAAATGAAGCAAAATTAGTCGGAGGGTTTTAGGCAGATTGTTATAATTCTAATTTTTAACTAAAAAAAAAATTAGTCAGGTTGTCACGCTTAAAACTACCCTATAGGTATAATCGACCTATTATCCTTCCACCAATAGGAG
>NW_019648061.1:2344-3513 GCF_002806865.2 Cucurbita pepo subsp. pepo
AACATGATTTAGTGGAAGCATTTTCACGCAAAGTAGAAGCAATAATGGAGGGTTTGAAATAATATAGTTTTCACCCCTTGTTTCTCGAGTGAATATTGAAATAATATAGTTTTCATGTTAAGTTTTGCACAGAAGAAAGAAAGACTGGGATGTAATGTATTATTTCAATTTGTTTGTAATATACAACAATATATAAATTAACTATAAGAAGTATATAAAATTACATGTTCTCCAAGAGCTTCAATCAACACTGGAGGGTTACTCCTGCAACCACTTTAAAGGTGCTCAAGATCACAACGAGTTAGATAAAACAGGTCTAGAACTTTGAATCCAATAACTTGAGTTTGACTTGTGATAGGATCTCTCTTCTTGTGGAATCTGCATAAAATAGGAAAACCATTCCAAAATAAATTTTAACAAGGGGTTCTATGGTGTAGTGGTTATCACTTTGGACTTTGAATCCAAAGACTTGGGTTCAACTCTCGGTAGGACCTTTAAGAAATGACTTTGATGCGAAAACACAAAATAAGGAACGACAACACAAATTTTCTTGAGGTATAAGGTCTAAAGTTTTCCGATAACTCCCAAAATTCATTACCTTATATAGCCTCTCGGGATAAGGATTCATACAACATTTCATAAAATAAGATCTACTGAGAAAACGAGTTGACTTGGACAGTTTAGTTGAACTGGTCGTATCATCGTTTTCTTCCTTTGAACAAGAAGAAGATGCGCATTTTTCGCATCGCCGCCATCTGAAACTCGGCCTGTACACGCTGGAGATAAATCTGATTTTGGATGAACTTTGGTAACGACGTTTTCTTCCTTTGAACAAGAAGAAGATGCGCATTTTTCGCATCGCCGCCATCTGAAACTCGGCCTGTACACGCTGGAGATAAATCAGATTTTGGATGAACTTTGGTAACGAATATCTTAGAACAAAGGATTTCTTATTGGGTAGCCGATTCTACGGGTTTCAAGACCCTATTTCTTCATTGAACTCCTTCCATATCCTATCTTCAGACTAAAGGAATTGGTTTGGAGGAACGTCTTTGAGTGTAGGACCTTAATTTCCAAAAATCGTTCTCGGTATGCAACTCACTCGAAACGCCAAATTTTTAATCTCATGGGTAGCTTGTTCTACAATGTCTCAGCTCTCGATTCCTTCA
>NW_019648062.1:0-737 GCF_002806865.2 Cucurbita pepo subsp. pepo
ATTAAAATTAAAAGACTACCTTAAACTATAATCTTTGTAACAATCCAAAATTTCTACTTAATCTAAGGTTGTTACTGTCTACGCGTAAAACATAAATCTTATCTTAAAATAAAGCTATGGACTTCGTGTTTGAAAACGTCTTTAAAGCGACACAACAAATAACTAAATAAAATAAATAAACGATTAAATTAAAAACATTATCCTATTACAGCCTACATTTGATCTCCAGTTATCCTATTATATGGTTAGGGTATGCGACTATCCTATATACGTGTCATGGTCTCGAGTTGCAATGTCGTCGTCAGTCGTACAAGGATGTTTTTCGTTTACTTGAAATAGAAATAGCACATATTGAGTATTTTAAATATTATTAGTAAGTGACCCCACTAATGGGGTTATATGCAAACACATACAATTTAATGAATGAGACCTATCATAACTGTCTATATTTCTTAGGTGGCTAGCATAAACCTATCGTTCTATTAATCTGAAAATTATTGTTTCTTTTTTCTTTTTTTGGAGTAACTGTTATTTTTTCGTAGTAAGGATGAGTTGAGGAGAGATAATTGTGGGAAGGAATGAGAGGTTAGTGAAGAGAAGTGGGGAAATGTTATTTTTTTTTTTTTTTNATTATTGTTTCTTTTTTCTTTTTTTGGAGTAACTGTTATTTTTTCGTAGTAAGGATGAGTTGAGGAGAGATAATTGTGGGAAGGAATGAGAGGTTAGTGAAGAGAAGT
>NW_019648062.1:3059-3511 GCF_002806865.2 Cucurbita pepo subsp. pepo
TGTTTTTAATTTTCTATCTTTTTTATATTATGTTATGAATGTTTGGAATCTCCATCAACCTTATGTATGGTTTAAAACTTAATACAAGTATAATTTTGTTGAATAAGATATATGTATTTAAATAAAAGAATTATACGTTCAACTTAAATTTATATAAATAAAACAAAAAAATAAATCATATAAAAGGGAACATACATATAATAAATCTAAAATAATTAAAGTCTTAAAAAATAAAATTAATTTCATAATTTTAAAGTAAATCTTGAGTAGAATAACTTAAATAAAATGTACAATACAAAATTTAAATCATCAAAACATGCGTTTCATAATTATAATGAAAATTAAATATTAAAGAAAAAGTTTAAGAAGTTTCCTTCTATGCCTTGTTGAAAATCAACATAACTCTAGTGGGAAGTTAGTGTAAATAATATCACATTTTCTTTGAAAAAAAA
>NW_019648063.1:0-1055 GCF_002806865.2 Cucurbita pepo subsp. pepo
CAAATTAATCATTTACGAGTTATTTGTAATTAATTATAAATCTGATAAAAAAATTCGTTTAATTACATCTTACATTCTAATAACTACGGATTATCTTTATCGATAGATCACGATATAAATCTCTATAATTGTTTTTTTTTTAAGTTTAAGGGTATTAATGTAATTTTAAAATGTTCGTCAATATTTGTTAAATACTATACTGTTTGTATAATGTAATGATATGTGAGGTGAGGTCGAGAACGATAATATAATATTTGTCTTTGTCTCGTTTAGTTAATAACAGAAGTATCTCCGTTCATTTCCCATGTTCGAATTATTAGAGGTTTCCGTGCATTCTTTCCCCTATTTTCTGAATTTTTCGATCTGTTCAGGTAGGTGTTCGTTGTCACGATCATGCTTATACTCAAACCCTTTTACTTACTTTCAAGTCATATTACTTCTTTTGTATGACTGTTCAGCAAAATCATGTATACTTGCAGTCAAACTTACTAAGGGACTAAATAGTCAGCCAACTTTCCCACCAATTATCTAGCTATCTATTACTTGCATGTTTTCAGTTGACTTTCACAGTTCTTCCTCTCCCACCCACCATGATTTATAAAACATGTTTTTTTCTCAAAATGCTGCTCGATGTCCAGTGCCGGAAGGTCAAGGAAGTTGGTGACTTGATGACAGGGGAGCCGGCGACCGAAGCCCCGGTGAACGGCAGACGTAACTATAACGGTCCCAAGGTAGCGAAATTCCTTGTCGGGTAAGTTCCGACCCGCACGAAAGGCGTAACGATCTGGGCATTGTCTCGGAGAGAGGCTCGGTGAAATAGACATGTCTGTGAAGATGCAGACTAGCTGCACCTGGACAGAAAATACCCTATGAAGCTTCACTGTTCCCTGGGATTGGCTTTGGGCCTCTCGTGCACACCTTTGACCATATGTCATAATTGTTCGTAAAATATGATTTTTATATAATTGTTCTTCCATTATTCACTCGATTAGAATAAATGTCGTTCGTAGGATCGGATAAATGGACATAAAGTAAGTTGAACTAAGAGGGAGTAG
>NW_019648063.1:3316-3511 GCF_002806865.2 Cucurbita pepo subsp. pepo
TTTAAGCTTTCCCTTTCAAGCTTCCCCTCAAGTTTTTTAAAACGCGTCTGCTAGAGAGAAGTTTTCATACCCTTATAAAGAATGCTTCGTTCTCCTCCTCAACTGATGTAGGATTTCACAATCCACCTCCCTTTGGGGCTCAACGTCCTTGCTGGCACACTGCCTCGTGTCCACCCCTATTCAGGGCTCAATCTC
>NW_019648064.1:0-3507 GCF_002806865.2 Cucurbita pepo subsp. pepo
TTCGGTCTCTCTTTTCTCTGTCTGTTCTTGATCCTCTTTATCATGAGACACTTTTTCTTCACTGTAATTTCGTCTCTGTTTTTTACACAGCAGCATTCCTCTCAAAACACAAAAGTCAGAGTTAGTGCTCGCCCACCCCTTACCCTTATTTGTTGTTCGAAATCAATGAAATTCATTCCTTTCTTATCTTATCGCAATTGAAGTTGGAAATGCTTGTTGCGTATTTAGACTTCCAAAGAAAGGTTAGGAGGGTTTCGGGGTCGCCTTTCCCCTTGGGCTTTATCCTTATAGTTTCAGATACAACTTGTACTTTATTCCTCTACTCAGTCCGTAGAAAAGCTAGTACCTCGTTAGCATTGCAACAACACCAAAAGAAAGCGACTGGAATACGAAGGGAAGGAGCGAAGTAGACTGATAGTTGTAGGTAGAGCTAGGTTAGGGATAATTAATTAAGAGGAGAGGGGCGAAGGAGCTCTGCAGACTGATAGTTTACGAGGTTCAGAATAAAACACCTAGTTATTTACCGAGTCTTTGAAGGGAAAGCAAAGATCAGAGAATGAGTCAAAGAAAAGAGACAGAGTTTACTGTGTTTGAAGGGGAAGGAAGACAAAGAGAAAGGAAAGAGTAAGCTGCGGTGCGGGCGGAAGAAGATATTCCTTCGTAACCTGACCCTGATGGAACTACTTCACCTATCCTGACGAGTGAAAGAATGAATTAGGAGCTTTGAAAGACTCAAGCAAGATTCATTCTCCTTCACCCCGGCTCGGCTTCTTGATCTTCTCCGGTAAAGCATATTCAATTCATTCTCCTTCACCTTTGACTGATGGAGCCTATTTCTTCTTGACCAGTAAACAAGGGAACCTTCTTTAACTCCTAAACCAGATAGATTGAACTCTTGAACTCGGGTTTCACTATTCTGGAACAAAGGAAAGCATATGAAATCCTTCTTTTTCACTCTCGCTACTTACTCCTATTAATGATGTTTCAGCTTTTCCTCTACTCTAGATAGATATTACCTGACCTTCACTTTCCAGTCTAGTAAATGAATGAAATATGAAACCTGAACCAGTAGTATTACCTTCCCTGATTGAACGAGGTAAATAGGATAGTAGTCTCCTTCAAAAGAAAGTGTTGAAAGCCGAAACTCAAGATGAAAGTTCACTCCTCTCCTTTCCAGTCGAGCCGCTTCGCCCCTTTTCCTATTTCTTCTTGATCCGGCCGGAACCTGATTTAACTTCTCTTGATCTTCTCCCTACTTACTCAATCACCTATACCCATTTATTCTTGAACTCAGTCTTGAACTCAGTCAAGCTATTTGAAGAACCGTTACAGTCGAGAGAAAGAAAGAAGGGAGAGTGTAGAGTCACTTCATTAGCAAGCAGAAAGACTTAACTCAAGATTTTAGAGACAGAACAGGAAGTCCAGACTAAACTAGAATTATCCTGACCCTTTTACAGAGAATGAGAATGAAAGAAGAATAAGAAATCAAAGAAAGACTGTAAACACTCAACCAACGAAAGAAAGAAGAATTAGACTGAACTACGGAACCTTTACAGGAGAGGGAGTAGAGTCAATTCATTCAATCCTGAACTTGACTGTGAAAGAAGAAATGAAGGAGTTAGCCGCTTTGAAAGACTCAAGCGAAACCCAGGCAAGATTATAAAGACTCGGTAAAGCTATTACCTGAACCTGATCTCACTCTATTCCTCTCCCTGAACTGTAATCAAGATTCCTTATGAATAAGACTGAACTACTGAACCTTCTTTCACTCCTCTCCCTTCCGATGTCGCTGTTGAACTCGTTCGCCTCGTAACCTCGGGCTCACCGCTTTCGCTCCTTTCCCTGTCGATCTCGCAGCTTCGCTTATTCACCTTGTAAACTCGGTCTCACAATTCCTGAACCTCCTCTTAAGGTTTCACAGCTTCGCTCCTGCATCTCTCCTTCTCTTTTCTGTTCGCTCATGAACCTCCCCTCTTTACTCTGGTCTTTCTCCTTTCTTGTTTGAACTCGGCTTCACTCCTTAACTACTGATACTAAACTCACCTTCTTTCACTCTTTGACTCGGTAAATAGGCTGTATGAGAAGAAGAAACCTCAAATCTTTTCCTGCTGATTGAACTCGGTAAACAAACTCCTGAACTACTGATACTGATTGAACCTATTGATTGATTCTTTATCCTTCCCCTTTGACTCTCGTCCTATACTATTACTTCTTGAACAAGGAGTAGGTAAATGGAATAGTAGTTGTTTGATTTGACTCTTTCACAAGGGAACTAGGTAAGTAAGCTGGAGTCCCTGATTTCACTCTTTCACAAGGGGAAACTAGGCTGTATGAGAAGAACCAAGAATGAGACTGAACTACTTCTTATTCTTTCACTCGGTCTCTCATCTGTTCTTTCCCTTATTTCTTTTCTGGAGGTTAACTCGTTCTCACTGCTTGCTGGGCCCCTTTCTTCTTCCTGACCCTTTTCCCGTAGTATTCCCCATTAATTTTTTCCACGAGGTAAAGTCGTTGCAGCTAATTCATTTGCTCAACTGTAGTAAACAAAGACTGAAGATGAATGAGACAGACAGCTCGGTAAAGGGGCTAATTCATTTACTCTCTCTCCCTGATTGATTGACTGACCCTATGGATTCTTTCTCCTTTGACTATTCTATTGGTCTCACTGTCTCATTGTAACCTATTTCTTCTCATTGTAACCTATTTCTTCTTTCACAGTTCCTGTACTATTACTTCTTCACCTTCCGGCTTATCTCTTTCCTTCACCTGATTTTACAAGGTCAAAGAAAAAGAGAAATACGAAAGATTCATTCTCTTCTCTGTTCTGCTTATAAATCAAGTGTTTGAAGACTCAACTCCTTATTAATGGATATTCAATCCTCTTGGAGTAACCCTATTCAGTCAGACAAAGAGTAAGGTCAGTGGTTGACACTTTCGTTCATTCACCTACTATTCTTGTCTCATTACTTCTCTCCTGCACCTCGGCTGCTGGATCTTCTCCCTTTATTTCCTCTCTCCCCTGTAAAGCTACTCCTTTTCCTATTCCTATTCTTGAACAGTAAACTCATTCACCTTCTTTAACTCCTTCCCCTTCAAACACAGTAAAGTGGCTGGGCTCCTCTTTCTTCTTTCAGTCGGTAACATAGGCTAATGAATTGACTCTGTCCCTGAACGGTAAACAAAGCCTAAACTCTGGATGAATGAGTGATATGAATCCAACAACTGATCACGTGCATGTACCTGAAGGACCGATTACAAGAAGCAAGGTTAAGAAGATTCAAGAGGCCTATACATTGCATCTTCAAAAGCTAGCTAGTGTACCGGTTGAAACAAGGACTTTTGTGCCCAAATTTTTTTATAGCATTCGCATATCAAATCAAGAAGATAATGGAGTGGCTGATATTGGGAAGTAATTAGAAGACTTGTCTTTGGTAGTTGAATTACCAATTAAGGAAATTATTAATGCCTTATTTGCTTCATTTTATATTTAATAGCATTTATTAATAG
>NW_019648065.1:0-3505 GCF_002806865.2 Cucurbita pepo subsp. pepo
TACTTTTCTTTTTCCTTATATCATGAATGTTGATAGGTTTAATACACTTGTTTTATTGATCAAAATTGGTTCCATCCTTAATGTGATTAAGCTTTGTCCCATTGGTGTATATTTCACATGAACAAAGCCAAGCAAGTTGTAGAAACATGGGATAAACAGTTTCATTGTTCTCCACACGACCAGAGATTGGCCTATCTGTATCTTGCAAATGACATTCTGCAGAACAGTAGGCGAAAGGGCTCGGAGTTTGTTGGTGAATTTTGGAAAGTCCTTCCTGATGCACTTCGTGATGTAATTGAGAATGGGGATGATTTTGGAAGAAACGCTGCCCTACGACTGGTACATCAATGCTTACTATGNTTTTACTCTGTTTTGTCCAAGTTATGCTATATGATTACTCTTCTTTTGGCTAAATTACTTTTCTTTTTCCTTATATCATGAATGTTGATAGGTTTAATACACTTGTTTTATTGATCAAAATTGGTTCCATCCTTAATGTGATTAAGCTTTGTCCCATTGGTGTATATTTCACATGAACAAAGCCAAGCAAGTTGTAGAAACATGGGATAAACAGTTTCATTGTTCTCCACACGACCAGAGATTGGCCTATCTGTATCTTGCAAATGACATTCTGCAGAACAGTAGGCGAAAGGGCTCGGAGTTTGTTGGTGAATTTTGGAAAGTCCTTCCTGATGCACTTCGTGATGTAATTGAGAATGGGGATGATTTTGGAAGAAACGCTGCCCTACGACTGGTACATCAATGCTTACTATGCATCCTTATCCTTTGTCAAAATTTCTTACTCATGCTTAAATTTTATCTTGTATATTACTGTCCCTAAGAAAATATTTAATTAGATACTTGGCATTCAAGATTCTTGAGTTATATGGGATCCCTACATGTATTACAAATGGCATGCTCGTCCAATCTTAGTGCTGTTTCTTAGATGTTTAACTTAATTTCCATATTTTATTTTCTACCCCTAGTCAAAGCCCCGATAAGCGCTTGTGGTGCAAAAATCTTTTGTGAGTTTTTTCGACATGAATTATGTTTTAGGGTGAAGATTGGTTGCATATGTGGTGAAAGAAGTCAAAAGTTATTAATTGTTATGAACCAATTTTCCTATTCATGGAAGTACGTCGTATAGCTCAAGAACGAGAAAATATTATATAAATGTTAAATTTAGTATTCTGGGAAATTTGGGAACCTAGAATTCTATAATTGAGCTGAGCCAAACTGGAATACAAAATCCTCAGAGTAGAATGCCTTCATCCCTTATTATGATTGTCGGTCGTTAAAAATTCTTCGGGCCTATTTGATCAAGCTTCTTTTTGACCCTCCTTTGTTTTTTATTATCAACAATTTTAATGTCTTGTTGTAGTTTTTCTATTGGAGCTCTTTGTTTGATTGCAGCCTTAAACTTTTTTAATTGTCATTCCTCTTAAACTTTTGTATTTAAAGATTCTTGATATGTTGAAGTGGAAGAAAATTTGGATTGTTTTTTTCTAGACTCTGCCAGCATATGTATATGTGTTTTATTTAGACCCATTTTAATATTACTCATAGATTGGCATTTGGGAGGAGAGAAAAGTTTTTGGATCTCGAGGGCAGAGTCTTAAGGAAGAGATAATGGGAAAGCATACGGAAACTGGTAACCGAAATGGGAAGCAAGTTAGCGCTAAACTGGTAAAATATTGCTCTTCCGTCATGAATACCGAGTTATGTTCATAAATAGTCTGGCCAAGTGCTCTTTCAGTCACCTATTTCATTATTCTTTTCAACAGAAACAATCAGCCAGCGAGTCATTGGATAAAATAGTTTCTGGTTACCAAGTTGTTTTTGGAAGTGAGGTAGATGAAGATGTAGTACTAAGCAGATGCAGCAATTCTATTAGCTATCTTGAGAAACTGGACAAACAAATTGGCGCTGATGTCAATTCAGGTACTTTAGCTTGTACATTGTTGATTATTTTAGCTTATTCGTTCTTAATTATTTTTACTGCATATTCTGTATTGTATGATTTCTCTCCTGTTATTCGTTCTGAAGTTCAGGAACTAATTAACCTTCGGTGTAATGTTTTCATTTTTTCCCCTCCGCCTCCACCTGACATCCGACCACCTCAGACTCAGATCGCCAAAAAGGAAAAAAGGTTTCTGGAAGAGAGAAAAAAAAAAAAATGTTTTTGAAGAACTAAGCACGCGAATAATTGGAAAAAGGTTTTGGTGCCTTCTTATCACAGGGGCCTACAAATTGTTGAACATTCTTTTCTCTTATGTGGTTTTACTCCTTAGTTATGATGCAAATTTCGTGTGCTGTGTATTCCCAAGAGATCCTTGTTCTCAATTATGTTGAGACGTTTTCGGAGGAGCTTTATAGTTTTTTTTAACTACACAGGGCAATACCATGGAACTTCAATTGCAGAGGATCTGCGGGGACATCATACCATTTTGAGGGACTGCATTGAACAACTAAGAGCAGTTGAAACATCAAGGGCGAGTCTCGTGTCTCATCTGAGAGAGGCTCTTCAAGAACAGGTATTTTGACATCTTGTTGGAGAAAAATCAAGGTCACAATTATTCGAAGTAAACCTTAAAACTCTATCTTTAAATATAAATTTCTTATATTCAGGAATTCAAATTGGAGCGAGTCAGAAATCAACTTCAGGTTTGCATTTCTGTTTCACAACTCCTTGGAGTATGGACTCGCTGATTCTTTTTTGTTTTGATGATTAATTGGTTTAGATTAACCCTATACGAAAACTCCGTTGTTTTGTGTGGTTGGTTCAATTTTTACATGAAACTAACTGTTCTTGTCGCCAGTTGAAACTCATCCCCAGTCATTCGTTTCCGTTTTAAAATTCACAAACCAAACCTTGATAATGCTAGGGAATGTGATCCCATGGCATGGGCTTTTCATATTTGTGTCGGACGAACCATATTCAATATGAGCGAGTTGATATAAATTATGTAGGGATTCCTTGTATCTACCTTCCCAAGATTGCATGAATTTATTTATGAAGCCTCTATTTTACTGCATTAGAGTTGATGAAGATCATGCTAATTAATTCATTCCCTGTGTTAATGGATTGGAGAGCAACTGTATAAGTGTTACAAAGAGCCTTATGCTTAGCTTAAAGAAGAAGAAAAATAAAAAGGAGAAGTTAGTTTCTCATAGGATGATAATGAGTCAAGAAATCTGTTAATATATTTATTTTAAAAAGAATTGAATTAGTTACCAAACAACTCTGTTTTTCAAAAACTAAGAAACCAAAGCTGAACGATTTATAATTCTGGTTTTTTGTTTTTAGCTTAAATAGTCGAGCTAACCCATGACGTGTCATTGGCTTAATGTATATTAATTGTTGGAAAATTTATATACATTAAGCCAATGAGAGCAACTTTCAGAAGTATTCGGACAACACAATTATTTTTTGCGTTAATGAGAACAAAATGTTGGGAAAGCTTTCTTGATCTTTCTTTAAAACCTTTTGGACTCGCTGTATGTC
>NW_019648067.1:0-590 GCF_002806865.2 Cucurbita pepo subsp. pepo
AAATTACTAAGCCTGATCATTTCCCACAAAAATGTTAAAAAACATCTAGTATTACTCGATTTTTTATTCACGTGGGTCAAACGTACCGGAATAAGGTTTCGATTTTAAGCAATCGTTTACTATTTTATACACTCCTTTTCTTCAAAATTCTATTCTAAGTCATGAAGCCTAATCATTCCCCANTTGTCGCCTATTACTCGATTTCTTAGCACGTGCTTCAAACGAACCGGCTCAGGGTTTCCAAATTAGGTTTTCAATTTTACGCCCTCTTTCACTGTTTTATACCTAATGTTTCTTCAACATTCTATTCTAAATTACTTAGCATGATCATTTCCCACGAAAATTTTAAAAAAAATCTAGTATTACTCGATTTTTTTTTTCACGTGGTTCAAACGTCCCGGAATAAGGTTTCTATTTTAAGCAATCGTTTACTATTTTATACACTCCTTTTCTTAAAAATTCTATTCTAAGTCATCAAGCCTAATTATTCCGTAGAAAAATTTCTTAAAATGTCGCCTATTACTCGATTTTTTAGCACGTGCTTCAAACGTCCCAGATTAGGGTTTCCAAATAAGGTTTTCGATTTTACG
>NW_019648067.1:2992-3504 GCF_002806865.2 Cucurbita pepo subsp. pepo
ATTTTACGCCCTCTTTTACTGTTTTATACCCTATGTTTCTTCGACATTCTATTCTATATTACTAAGCCTGATCATTTCCCACAAAAAATTTAAAAAACATCTAGTATTACTCGGTTTTTTTTTTTACGTTCTTCAAACGACNACTCGGTTTTTTTTTTTACGTTCTTCAAACGACCCGAAATAAGGTTTTGATTTTAAGCAATCGTTTACTATTTTATACACTCATTTTCTTCGAAATTCTATGATAAGTCAAGAAGAATAATCATTCCCCACAAAAGTTTCTGAAATTGTTGCCTATTACTCGATTTTTTAGCACGTGCTTCAAACGTCCCGGATTTGGGTTTCCAAATTAAGTTTTCGATTATGACGCGTTTTTTTTTATTTTTTTTTCACGTGCTCCAAACGTCTCGGAATAAGGTTTCGATTTTAAGCAAAAGTTTACTATTTTATACACTCATTTTCTTCAAATTTTATTCTAAGTCATGAAGCCTAATCATTCCGCAAAAAAATTT
>NW_019648069.1:0-3502 GCF_002806865.2 Cucurbita pepo subsp. pepo
TATCTTACCTTTACTTTAAAATAAGAGTAGCATGTGGATTGTCTACTTTAATAAATACTCAGTAAGTAATCCCACTGTTAGGGTCGGAATATGAATCAAGTGTAATATAGTGGGATCTATCCTTTCATAAATACATTGTGGCATGGGATTGGGCTTTACTTTTCCGTTCGAGCAGAGTTGAATATGTTGTATTTCCATACACATGACCCATGAATGTGCACATTGACCACCAGGTGGGTTGGTATAAGAGTACTCTGTGGGTCTGCCTCGTCTAGCTTGTGCACACTCACACTACCAAATACCATGAAGGGAAAAGACCCGCATAATATCATAAGGAACATAAATATTGTAAGGTATGTGTCTGTACTAATCATAATGGGGAAGTATCCCGATGCACCTCCCATATAAAATACATGAGATCCCTAACATTAAAACACGACATAACGTTCCTATGTGACATACGTACTTGATTCTTGTCATATTGTTCATGATTAACAATACATAGGCGTGTACTAAACATAATATAGAAGTATCTCGATGCACGTGGTATACAAAATGCATGAGGTCCCATAACATTAAAGAATGACATATATTCATGGCGCTAGTCTTACCTCCAATATATTCCTAGCATAGTGTTCCTATGAGATATAAATACTTGATTCATTTCATATTTTTAATAATTAACAATACATGATTATTTTAATGTCTCATAGTCATAGAATAGTGTATATGATATCATAGCGTAACTTGTATGCAACATATCGTATATCATAGCATATACATAATATAGTATATGTCATACAATCATAAAACACGACATGTGTAGGGGCCACAGGTAGCGATGTCCATTCCCTGTCATCATCCCCACCATCTATTTCATTCTCCATTTCCACGAAATTCTCTATTTATTTGTGTGGGGATCAGGGTAAGGGATTCATCGCAAGGAAGTGGCAGGGATGGATTCCCCATGAGTCAGTCTTAGAGGAAAAGGCCAAGAGTGTTGAAGATGAAAGGCCAAGAATCTTTACACGAACAATACCTTTTTATGGGGTTAGGAAACAGTGGCATCCTTATGTCTAGATTTAGTTTTAGAAGACCTTATAAATACGTTTGTTATTACTATTGTAAAACCGTAAAGCAGAGCAGAGAAAAAAAGAAAAGAAGCAGAGAAGCAATAGAAGATTGTTTTTTCAGATAAACAGAGTGTTCTTTGTCTCCTTCTATCGTCAGTGTGTGTGAGATTTATTTCACAAATTTATGAGTTTTCTTTAACAAATTTGTATCAAGCCAATGACGAATGTGACGGGTCAAATGCCGCTACCGCATTCATATGAAAGCTTTTCTCGGTTCTCAAGATGCATGGGAGGTGGTCGAAGAAGGGTTAGAAGAACCAAAAGATACCACAGGTTATACAGCGGCACGAAACAAGGTGTTAAAAGAGGTGCGATAAAAGGATAAGAGGGCACTATACATGTTGTTCCGAGTCGTTGACGAGTCGGGCTTTGAGAAGCTTGCCAGTGCAACTACTTCAAAAGAAGTGTGGGACACTTTAGGAAAAGTGTTCAAAGGATCGACCGAGTCAAGCAAGTGCGTCTCCAAACTTTTCGTGGCAAGTTGGAGAGCATGAAGATGAAGGAGTCAGAAAGTGTATCTGACTACATCACGCATGTACAAACTGTGGTAAACCAACTCAATCGAAATGGAGAAATGTTAGCCGAGACCCGAGTTTTGGAGAAGATTTTAAGGTCATTAATCAACAACTTTGAGAATGTTGTATGCGCGATAGAAGAGTTAAAGAACCTAGCGACGTTCACAGTCAATGAGCTAGCCGGTTCTCTCGAGGCACACGAGCAACGTAAGAAGAAGAAGGAGGAAACACTTGATGAAGCACTTCAAATCAAGGCGTCAATCAAAGATGAAAAGGTACTCTACTCTCAAAATTTTGAAGGTAGACGTTTTGACAGTCAAAGTAGTAAAAATGGTCATGGTGGTCAACGCAGCAGTCATGAAAGAGAGTATAAGAAGAAGGGACAGTTGAGACAAGAAAATTGGCGTGGAAGAGGACGTAGTCAAGGAAAAGGTGACCGATCAATTTACTCCAACATTCAGTGCTACAAATGTCACATACATGATTACTATGCAAATGATTGTAACTCCGATAAATGTTACAACTGTGGCAGAGGGGCATTTTGTAAAAGATTGTTGAGCTGATAAAAAGGTGGAAGAAACAATCAACCTAGCCTTGGATGACGCAACAAATGAATGTCTTCTCTTAATGGCTCAAAATGAAGATCTGAAAGCAAAAGAACACGGCAGAGCAAAAGACGATGACGGTAGTTGTGAGGTGGTGGAAGTCGTTGGAAACGAGGGGATACGCAGCGGATTTGGCAAAATCGCGATATCGGAGACGAGAAAATCGAAAAAGGAATCTGGATTGAACACGCGATAAGCGAACGAGCCAAAGAAACTTCCGGATCATCAGAAGGAGAACAGAGATTTAGAGCAACAACCAAAATCTGCCATGGATAAATCTGTGGAGAAGTCTCAGTTGCAGACCTTGAAATCACTTAACGAGCGCATTTTGAAGGAGAAAGTAGAGATTGAAAAAGAAAAGAAAGCTTTTAGAAATGGAGATTGAAAGGTTAGAGAAGGAAGTGGTGGAACTGAGTGAGAGTTCTTTCTATCTCAAATAGGAGAAGGAAGAGTTGGAAGGTAATTTCTGAGCTTCTGAAGAGAATTGAAGGTGTGGAGAGAGAGAGGTCAGTTGCTGATGAGTCGTGGGTTCAAAACCGGAGGTGCGCGCTAGGAAGTGAAATTCTTTACATTGAAGCGTGGCACCATGCGGATCGGGTCGAACATCCTTCGAGTGAAACTGGGTTAGACGTGGGCATGGGTCGGAAGAGCTACTGCGTGTCGCATATCGAGTGGAGACACGTCACTTTACAACGTGCCTAACGCGTTATTCCACCCAATTGTCAATACGTGTCCCTCAGGCTGTCTAACACGCGGCTTGCTGGTTGTCTGACGCGCGTTCCCTCCCGCAAGTTGACATGTGGCTTGCTGAAAAATTTTCTCTACTGACAGTCGCAATACTAAATCTGGCCTTCAAAGTTAGTTCATTTACCTCCTTGTTGTTCCTGAAAGGACTCTGAGAAATCCTCGAATTTCATCCTTCATAGAAGAACATATCGAACAGCTCAGATCTAAAGAAAAATTGTTAAAGTCATTTACCTTCTTCTGGTTCCTGAAAGGACTTGAATTTCATCGTTCATAGAAGAACATATCGAACGACTTAGATCTAAAGAAAAATTGTAAAAGTCATTTACCTCCTTGTTCCTAAAAGAACTATCAGAAATCCTTGAATTTCATCCTTCATAGAAGAACATATAGAACGGCTCAGATCTAAAGAAAAGTTGTGAAAGTCATGTACCTCCTTCTTGTTCCGGAAAAGACTTGAATTTGCCCCTTCATAGAAGAACATATCGAACGGTTTAGATCTAAA
>NW_019648070.1:0-3500 GCF_002806865.2 Cucurbita pepo subsp. pepo
ACAGAGATCACAGAACGCGCTCTTTAGCAGGCTACATAACCACATGCACCCTTGTATGCTCATTGTAATCACAACACAGTTTCTTGTTTACCTTTTGGGTTTTTTGTTGCAGTGACATATGGTTTCGATCAAATGGCAAACTTCGCGCTTGCAGTGAACTTGACTACGTATTTCAATACTGTGATGCACTTGGAACTAGCGGATGCGGCCAACCAACTGACGAATTACATGGGAACATGTTACATTCTCTCTATTCCAATGGCTGTTCTCGCAGACACATGCTTGGGCAGAGTCAAAACTGTCATCATTTCTGGCTGTCTTGAGTTTCTGGTCAGCCCAACTTTACTGGCTTTACTTTGCTGCCCCTACCGATTCCCATATGCTAAACACTGTTACTGTTATTTTAGGCGCTAATATTGCTCATGATACAAGCTCACTACCCGAAGCTCAAGCCACCACTTTGCAATATATTTGATAAACAATCCCACTGCGAGACAGTTGGAGGAGCAAAAGCTGCCCTCCTCTATGTTCCTCTATATGCATTAGCTATTGGGAATGCAGGCATTAAGGCTGCATTACCACCGCATGGAGCTGATCAATTTGATGAAAAAGACCCCAAAGAGGCGATGCAAATATCCAGCTTCTTCAATCAACTGTTGCTAGGATCGTCCCTCGGTATAGCTGCTAGTTTAACTCTTGTTGTGTGGATCCAAGACAACAAAGGTTGGGACTGGGGTTTCGGGGTATCTTCTGCAGCCATCTTGTTCGGTATAGTCATGTTTGTTGCTGGATTGCCACTGTACAGAATGCACATTATTTCTGGGTCTAATGCAATCGTCCAAGTTTTACAGGTATGTCCGTGAGACAAGCAAAATTCAGAGTTGGAGGCAAATATATTGTTACTTCTGTCCAAATAAATGTTGTTTTTAGGTCTATGTTGCAGCCACTCGTAATAGAAATCTTGTCCTTCCCGAAGACCCTGCAGATCTTTATGAGATTGAAAGGGACAAAGAGGCTGTTATGGAAGAAGACTTTCTGCCTCATAGAAACATTTGCAGGTTTTGTACATGAAACTCTGTTTAAACTTTCTACTTTGACAGCCCCATAAGCATTGAATACCATGATAACTCGAATATACAGGTTTCTAGACAAAGCGGCAATTCAACAAACACCTTGTAGGCAAGTTGACACTCCCGAAGCTTCAAGCCCTTGGAAACTATGCACAGTGACCCAAGTAGAGAATGCCAAAGTAATTCTCAGCATGATACCAATTTTCTGTTGCACAGTGAATATGAGCCTCTGCTTTGCCCAGCTCCAAACATTCTCCATCCAACAGGGCCTCACCATGGACACAAAACTCACACCCTCCTTCAACATCCCTCCGCCGTCACTCACCATCATCCCAGTCTTCTTTCTCATCCTCATGGCCCCAATCTACGACAAGATTCTTGTCCCCTTTGCTCGAAAATTCACAGGCATCCCCACAGGGATCACCCCCTTGCAACGAGTAGGTGTTGGATTGGTTCTGTCCATCATCTCCATGGCCGTCGCGGCACTAGTGGAAGTGAAGCGTAAAGGCGTTGCGAGAGACCACAACATGTTGGATGCAACCCCTGTTTTGCAGCCATTGCCAATCAGCACGTTCTGGCTATCATTTCAATTCTTCATATTCGGAATCGCAGATCTCTTTGCATACGTAGGGCTTCTCGATTTCTTCTACTCCGAGGCGCCAAAAGCCCTAAAATCTGTCTCCACTTGCTTCCTTTGGAGTTCGATGGGCATGGGCTACTTCTTGAGCACCATAATTGTGAAGATTGTGAACAGTGCTACGAAAGGGATTACGAAAAATGGAGGTTGGTTGATTGGAAACAACATTAATCGGAACCATTTGAATCTCTTCTACTGGCTGCTTTCAATCTTGAGCTTCATCAACTTCTTCATCTATATATTTGCTACCCAGAAATACAATTACAGAAACCATAAACCAGCCATCTCCGCCATTGATGATAGTAGGTAGGGAGCCATCATGAGAGAAAAAAAGAAACTAAATTATGCTTAGAATTGAAAACTTTCAAGAACTATGGATCATAAATAATTTGTGTTAAATTTGTAAAATTTCTACCTTCTATGGCTGATGGTTGATTTTAGCTACTCTACATTCAGCATCAAATATGCGCATATTCTTGTAATAAACTTAGATTCCCAACTCCGTATGCACTGCCGGTGGGATAGGTTCAAGTCGCCGCCCTACTGAGCCCACATGGCCCGAAAGTCTATAACCCACGACACGTCGTCATGAAAACCTACCCAAATCTCTCACAACAGTTCAGTCAACGAACTTCAATACTCCATTTTATTTCCGTCTTCTTCTCTTCTCCGCTTCAATGGCGAACCCAGAATCCACCCCTATCCAACCCTCTGAAGGGGAGAAGAACGTGTATTCGGTCTGGGCTCTTCCTCCAGAAGATGTTACGGCCAGAATCAGGACTCTCATGAACAGCCTCAGATCCGAGTTCGGCGGGCCCCAATTCGAGCCACATATCACTGTCGTTGGGGCTATTCGTCTCACCCTTGACGATGCCCTAAACAAATTCCGCTCGGCTTGCGAGGGGCTTAAGGCTTATCAAGCCACCGTCGATTGTGTATCTACCGGAACCTTCTTCTACCAGTGTGTTTTTCTCCTTATTCATCCTACCATTGAGGTTCGTCCCTCTGTTCTTTATTTTACCTCCTTTTCTCTGTTTGATCGTTCTCTCACTCCCCCTTTTCTTCTTCTCAGGTGGTGGAGACTAGTTCACATTGCTGTGGACATTTTGGTTACAAGAACTCTACCCGTAAGATCCAGTTCTCTTGCGTTAATTTCTTGTTTTTTCCATTTTTTTTTCCAAAAGATATCTTATCCATAGGTTGTTGATTGTTAAATTGAATCATGAATCACATTCAAAATAGTAAATTCAGCTCTGCTTTTCCCTTCCCTCAGATTGTTATGAACATACAGTAGACTTTGATATCTNTACCAGTGTGTTTTTCTCCTTATTCATCCTACCATTGAGGTTCGTCCCTCTGTTCTTTATTTTACCTCCTTTTCTCTGTTTGATCGTTCTCTCACTCCCCCTTTTCTTCTTCTCAGGTGGTGGAGACTAGTTCACATTGCTGTGGACATTTTGGTTACAAGAACTCTACCCGTAAGATCCAGTTCTCTTGCGTTAATTTCTTGTTTTTTCCATTTTTTTTTCCAAAAGATATCTTATCCATAGGTTGTTGATTGTTAAATTGAATCATGAATCACATTCAAAATAGTAAATTCAGCTCTGCTTTTCCCTTCCCTCAGATTGTTATGAACATACAGTAGACTTTGATATCTCTGGGTCGGCGTATGTGTTTCTAGACTAAGATTACAGGATGAACATTCGGATTTTACGTATTGGGTATTAGAAAACTCTTAGGATTTGGTAAATCAATGGGTCAAGCTAGGCCTTGGAAAAGAAGTTTTGATAAAC
>NW_019648071.1:0-539 GCF_002806865.2 Cucurbita pepo subsp. pepo
TGTATCGGTTGAGGGCGTAGGTAGTGGAATCCTCTGTCGAGATTGANTGAGGGCGTAGGTAGTGGAATCCTCTGTCGAGATTGATTTTGAATCTCCATTCTTCCTATTCGATCAGTCAACTCTTGTGTTCCTCGAATTAGTCTTTTCATGGTTCGTTGTTGTGCTTCTCTCAATCATGCATCAGTAATGTCAGTATTTTCGTCTGGATTTTCCATGCTACAAAAGAAAGGTAAAAGAAAAAAAAAGAACCTCACAAGCTCTCCCTCACGTGTTGACTCTTAAATGTAGTTCACTCGTGTTTAGCACTCAACACTCGAATCAATGTGTCACTCCCTTACAAACTCACCCTCACAATTGAGCACACACAAATCACACTCCAAAAAACAATTTGGGATGTGAGACAAGCTAAATAGAGCTGAGTGCAATTCAAAGTGAATATACAGCACACTCAACACATAAACAAGAGTATTAAAGGAGCAATTCGAATAACGACAAAAAAACGAATTAAAGAAAGAAAATGATTAAGGACTAATTTAGAC
>NW_019648071.1:2538-3496 GCF_002806865.2 Cucurbita pepo subsp. pepo
AAAAAACCTTTGTGTTTTCTTGATACCCTTTTGGTGTTATTCTTTTTCAAACCTTGCTTTAGGTTTGATGTTTAAACCGATTCATTGAATTAGTTTTGATCAAGCTAATTCTGGAGTGAATTGTCTTGGTATCTAAGAGTGACCATCATAGATTCCAAGTTCGATCTAAGAGTCATTCATCTTCTAACCAGCTCTTGGTTGGAATCAATCCGTTAAGTTAGCTTTCTCTGTGAACGTTTTGCAAGGATTCTAGAAGGACTCTAGCTTTGCAAATTCCAACATTGTAGGGGCTTATCATTTGGTATCAGAGCATTTGATCGACGTTCTTTGGCCGCTCTAGAGGTGAAATATTTTTATTGTTATTTTTTTTGTATCAATTTTTTCTCTCTCTCTCAGATTATCGAAAAAAAAAACCAGTCTTTACATTCTTGACTTAGTACCAAAAGCCCACCTTTGAGTGTTAAACACGAGTGTCCCTGAGTGAAATTTTTGTGAGAAGTGTGGAGAGGCCCCTTGATAACAAAATGTCACATAATGGAGGAGGAGAACGAGTACCAGATCTTAATACAACCATTCTTCAAGCAATTCAAGGTATGATGGAAATGATGATGGAAGATAGACAAGAGAGAAGGGCGCAACAACAAATACAAGCACGAGCATTACAAGAAGATGAAGGTATATTAGTACAAGAAAGGCAAGTTGAAGAAAGATGGAGAGGAAGAAATAACCATCCAACTATTCTGCAAACTAGAAGGATGGAAAGAATACATAAAGATGGAGATGGGGGAGTTACACTCAAAATCCCACCCTTTTGTGGAATGGCAGATTCTAAGGCATGCTTGCAGTGGGAAAGAAAGATAGAGCATGTGTTTGATTGCAACATCTATAGTGAAAATAAGAAGATGAGACTTGTTATTGCCGAATTTGCAGCATATGATGATGAGTATGTTGAAGAAGG
>NW_019648072.1:0-628 GCF_002806865.2 Cucurbita pepo subsp. pepo
AGAGATAGAAAATTTATGGGTAAGTTAGATCTCCTCTTCTTCTATTGTTGCAGGCCAAGTTATTTTAGATCTCTTTTTTTCAATTATTTAGATTTTTGGATATCTTATTGAAAATCAAAATGGACTAAAAAAATGGTTTTGTCAATTGTATGGATCATCATTTTTAGGAAAGAGAGAAAATCATAATTGATTGATGCATAGTCAGTTTTATGAAGGAAAATTAGAATGCATTGAAAATGACTTCTTTGATTCGATAGTCATTCGGGAAAGGGAAGAAAACAGAATAGATTAAAATGGGTTATGTTAATGAGAGTAGTTTCTAGGAAAGAGAAGAAAACAGAATAGATTGAAAATGACTTTATGTTAATTCGATAGTCATCTTAGTAAAGAGAAGAGAACATAATAGATTGAAAATGGTTTTTGTTAATGAGAGTAGTTTTTAGGAAAGAGAAGAACACTGAATAGATTGCAAATGACTTTCTGTTAATTGGGTAGTCATATTAGGAAAGAGAGGATAACAGAACTAATTGAAATTTGTTTTATAATTGCATAATAATTTGTAAGAATAAAAAAAAATAGAGAGAGAAGAGAAACAAAGAGGTACAAGAGAGAGAAGGAAAATGGAAGA
>NW_019648072.1:2700-3490 GCF_002806865.2 Cucurbita pepo subsp. pepo
TTTCATTGCATGTGATTGTTGCATTTAACCCCAATAGTGGGGTCACTTACTGAATATTTCTTTAAATACTCAAGTCATGTGCTACTACATTTTTCAGGTTAAGGCAAGGCATTCCTGTACGGCTGACGACGGCATCGCAACTCGAGACCATGGCACATGCATAGGGTAGTGGTATTTATTTTCTTAGTCTTAGGCTAGAATAGGATGTTTTTAACTTAAACTCTTATTCATTTTATTTAGTCTTTTGTTGTATCGTTTTAAAGATGTTTTCGAAACACGTAAGTCCATGGCTATGTTTTAAGATAAAGGTTATGTTTTATGAAATTTTAATGAAGTCTTCCGCATTCAATGTTTATGAGACGTATACAGTAGNTTTATGAAATTTTAATGAAGTCTTCCGCATTCAATGTTTATGAGACGTATACAGTAGCGACCTTAAAATAAGTAGAAAGTTTTGGGTCGTTACAGTTGGTATCAGAGCTCTAGGTTATAGATCTTGTAGACTCGCCTAGACTGTAGGCTTTGCATGTTCCATGGTCCCACTGTTGATGCCCCGTCTCCGTCAGGTATGTCTTGCTTAAGATAAAAAAAAATGAAATGTCGTTGATTGTGTATGTTGTTATTGCTTGGTCATTATAAAATATAACTCATAATTGGACTTTTACACCATTGATTGTATTATAATTTACTGCATTATTGTTGGCTTAATTCTATATTTATGAGAATGTAGAATATGTTATGTTTTACCATGCATGGAATGTGAATGTAAATTGTTGTATTGATGATGTTT
>NW_019648073.1:0-852 GCF_002806865.2 Cucurbita pepo subsp. pepo
ACCACATAAAACTTCGAAGCACCTCAGATGCTCAAATAGCACTAGAGACCAGGATTAAACTTATTAGAGCCTGNCTTATTAGAGCCCGGAGAAAAATCCATGGATACCTACCAGGATGAGGATGCCATAAGAGCCTACGAGTAGATTGCTTATCGAGTTTTTTTTATACTTACCCATTTTCCTTCTTTTTTTTTTTCTTCCGGTGTTTGTAGGTTCGAATTGAGGTAGGGAGCATTTGAGAGTTGTTTGGTCACACGGGGTCATTCTGAAATGTTAGCTCATCTTTCTATTTTGTGTCTTTTGTATTTCCTTCTATAATTGTATTCCAAGGGCAATGAGTGAGAAAGCTTAATCACAATCTATTTTCTCTCATTAAGTTTCATGAATTAGAAAATAATAAACCTTCCAATTTATTGTCTAGTATATCTAATAATAGCTATTTATTGGTTTCACCTTGAACCAACTTATTAACTGTAACAGCCTAGATCCATACGTAGCATATATTGCTCTCTGGACTTTCTCTCTCGCGCTTCCTCTCAAGATTTTTAAAACGCGTCTGTTACGGAGAGGTTCACATGATAAAGGGTGTTTCGTTCTCCTCCCCAATCAATATGGGATCTCGCAACTCTTCCTTCAGTCTCAATCGTGGGTGCAATGGACGATCAGTCAAACTTAACTCATTCACATACATGACGAAACAAAAAAATTAGAGGTTTTAATCATCTTACCTACGAAGCTACGAAGCCATTGACAGAGTCGATGAAGAAAGAATCCCAACTAATGACGTAACGGAAGCCAAGTTCAATTCTCCTCTTTCAGATTGCATGTAACTGAGATCTATGAAAAGAGTCT
>NW_019648073.1:2434-3488 GCF_002806865.2 Cucurbita pepo subsp. pepo
AAGGAATACTATCTCCATTGGTTTGAGGCCTTTTGGGGAAGTACAAAGTAAAACCATGAGAGCTTATGCTCAAAGTGGACAATATCATACCATTGTGGAGAGTCGTGTTCATTCTAACATAGTATCAGAGTCATGCCTTAAACTTAGATATATCAATAGAATCCTCAAATGTCGAACAAAAGACTCCAAAACAAAAAGGAGTTGAGGTTCGATTAAGGGGAGGTGTACTTTGTTCGAGGGGAGGTGTTGGATAAAAGTCTCACATAGGCTAATTTAGGAAATGATCATGGGTTTATAATCAAGGAATCCTATCTCCATTGGTTTGAGGCCTTTTGGGGAAGCCCAAGAAAAACCATGAGAGCTTATGCTCAAAGTGGACAATATCATACCATTGTGGAGAGTTGTGTTCATCCAACACAAAGCATGTCTCGAAGGACAAGCGCCCCGACACATGGCCCAAAGCCTATGTGTGTGTCAAACCAGGTTCTTGAACAAATTCTTAGGGCGAGCTACAACCTACCTAGCTTCACCTTCTTACCTTGGTTCTTGCACAAATTCTTCAAGAATGGATTAAAGCTCTTGTATTATCATATGTATGAGAATTTGGCACCTACGCATATGTATTCAAATACACTGAAGGCACCTACGCATATGTATTCAAATACACTGAAGGCACTTTAAGAAATCATATGTTTGGATCTAAGTGGGTTTCAAATTGTAAAACCCAATACAAATCAAGTTCTTTATGAAAGCAAAAAATTTCAATGGGAGGTTCTAAATGTTGTATAAATGCCACGACCAAAATGATGTTGGAATTTTTGAATTTCATACCGGTGGCTGCTTCGATATTTTTATTAGTTTAGTTTTTTTTTTATATATATTAATTTTGTCGATTTTGTTTATATTATGGTATATGATTTTTATACAAGTCTAACTTTAGCTCAGTTAGTAGAGCGGAGGACTGTAGTGGTTGAAGAATCTCAAAGTCGTCCTTAGGTCGCTGGTTTCAAATACGGCAGGTCGGAGTTTTTAAAAGTTTAATATGTATGTACTA
>NW_019648074.1:0-512 GCF_002806865.2 Cucurbita pepo subsp. pepo
TGCATCATGATATGATGCATGACCATCTTAGTTTGCTCAAAAACATAAGNAACAACGTTGCTTCTCATTGTCATATCAGTTCCCAACAACAAGATCCATGCATCATGATATGATGCATGACCATCTTAGTTTGCTCAAAAACATAAGTTGGGAACTAACCCATGTGTCAATCATCTCATTAGGACATTTCAAACATTCATCCATATGAATTCTCTTGAGCATCAGACTCTCCCGTGTACATCGTAAACCATTTACAACATACTTTCTTGATAACGGGTGCATGATCCAACCTTCGACACATGGGTTGGGGAGCAATATTGGCACACCTATGTCATCTCTTACTTTCTTGTTTCTTTCATCAACCATAGAAAATGTTATCTATTTTAAGATTAAGATCCACCATTAGCTCAGGCATAAATCCTGACTTGGAAAAATATGCCAATAAGGGCCACATTTTATGGGACAAGGGTAATGTGCCATTGCAACCATATCACAATCCTCAAGCAAATCTT
>NW_019648074.1:2919-3486 GCF_002806865.2 Cucurbita pepo subsp. pepo
AGCTGTCATTTATTTTCATTTTTTGTAAACCTTCAAGCCCGCTGCTAGCACATATTCTAAAAACCTCATAATTTTAAAATGCGTCTACTATAGAGAGTGTCTAGCCCTACTCCGACCAGTGCATCGTGTAACGGTCATACTTCTTCAAATGTGCGGCTTCATGATCTTGACACGCTCGCCAAAAATCTTATGGGGTACACAATCTCCATTCACATTTTTCACCTCGGCTTTGTGGCTTTGTTATACCATAGGCAAGGTTTGCCTTCAATGTTCAAACATCACTTATGTGGAATCAAAACTTGTTTGACCACACACGCCGCTTATGCGTACATGTTCTATCATGTGCGACACAACAATGTTGCATCGCATCGTTATCTCGATTTTCAACAACACGATCCATGTATCGTGATGCAATCTCATGTCTTGAGATACTCGATCATCTTGATTTTTCTGGACACAATTTGTTGGGATAGTTTGGTCGAGTTGTCTAAGGCGCCGGATTTAAGCTCTGGTCCGAATGGGCGTGGGTTCAAATCCCATAGCTGTCATGATCATACTTTTTCAAAT
>NW_019648075.1:0-585 GCF_002806865.2 Cucurbita pepo subsp. pepo
CTTGGATTTTTAAATTATACCTCCAAGAGAATCATTTTTTTATTATTTTTATTTATCAAAATGAATATGGTGTGAATTAATACAAAGAACCTAATCTAAACTTAACTCAATTGTTTTAGACATTCTTTTATTATATACATATATTCGTTTTTTTTTTAATAAATAGTATAATAGTTATTCAAATTTATGTTGAAAATATAGTCATCTAAATTTTGGAATAAATTATTATATTGTATTGATTTTATATATTGGACCTAATTCAAGATGTATTTCGTCGAAAAGGAGTGGCTCGCACTTGGACGTACGCCTGGTTCAACTTAATGAAATACCTTCCTACACCTAATTGATCAAAAAATTGCAATGAGTGGCACGAACTCTTTTTTATTTCGAGCGGTGTTATAGGCCGCTAGTTGATATGTTGACCGAGATTTGCGTCATGCTTTATAATGGCCCGAAATTTTCTACTTAATTTAAGGTCACTACGGTATACATATCATAAACATGAATGCGGAAATACTTCATTTAAACTTACATAAAACATAACCTTCAGCTTAAAACACAGCCGACTTACGTGTTTTGAAAACA
>NW_019648075.1:2895-3486 GCF_002806865.2 Cucurbita pepo subsp. pepo
TAATTCTATTTTTAAACTATTCATTTGGCTACTGATATAAATTTAATATAATATTACTAATCTACATTTTTAATCTATTCATTGGCTATAAATTTAATCTAATATTACTAATCTACCTCTAGTTTCTAACTCAAAGCTAAACATTTGTAATAATTGAATGAAGATCTAATTATAATTTGTTGTGATTTCTAAAAACAAATAGGATAAAAGAGAATGAAGATTTAATATATACTTATTATTGATCAGATCTATCTTCACCTAAATGAGAATCTCAACTAGGTAGAGGCCGTTCTCTTTTTTTTCTCAAGTAAATCTGACCATTATTTATTTATTTATTATTTTTTTTTTGCAGTAACTGTTATGGCGGCTAAGAGGATGGGTTGAGGAGAGATAATTATGGGATGAGAGGTTAGTGGAGAGAAGTGGGGAAATGTTGTTTTTTTAAAAAAAAATTTATTTATTTATTTTTGGGCTATTGCACGGTTGCCTTTGCTTGAAACAAAGGTATCACGTCGGTTGAGTATTTGAAGGAATACTCAGTAAGTGACCTAGAGGTTAAATGCAAGAACATGCGAATGCAATGACAAGACC
>NW_019648076.1:0-1153 GCF_002806865.2 Cucurbita pepo subsp. pepo
TCTTGAGGTAACAACACTAATCCTTTTCACTCTTGTGGAAATCACTCTTGCACATGAAGGAGTCAAACTTCTGGTACCATTGTCTCGGTTAGGGGTGTACATGGTCCGGGTTGGGTTGGGTTGAGAGATTTTTTTGACCCAACCCAAAAGTTCGGGTTGGTTGGATTGGTGACCCAACCCAACCCGGTTCGGGTTGGGTTGTTAATTTATTTTTTTAAGTTTTATTTTTCCACCGTTTATAATTATTCGGATACAATCTTATATAAAATATATTAAAAATTTACAAACAAATACAAATCAATCAATAATTATTCAAAAAAAAATCAAATTCAATAAAAAACAACGAGCGAAAATTGTAACATATTAATATAGTTCGAGTGAAAATTGTGACATATTAACATAGTTCAACATGTCACAAAACTAAAGAATGGTAAGTACCCATATTTCTTGAAAATGAGTTAAAATAGAAAAAATATAAGGATACATCATGAAATTAAATAAACAACAAAAATGGTTAGTTTAAAGATATGGTATATAACCAAAAAAAAAAAAAACCATATAAAAATATTTTAGTTGAAATATGTTTACTTCTACGTAATTTGATAAAGATAGAGATAAATTGTGATGTAATAATGTTACCACAAATAGAAAATAAATACATAGAATTTAGAATTACTCATTTATCTTTAAATATATTTAAACTAGAATTTAGAAATATAATAACATTGTAACAAATAAGAAATAAATATATTAGAACATAATGGGTAAACATTCCTCTAGCAAGTTATAAAATTATTGGTTTATGTTTAAATATATTTAAATTAAAATTTAGAATTACTTGTCTATATATAACATAACTATGAAAAAAAAAACTAAAATTTAGAATTACTTGTCTATATGACATAATTTATGAAAAAAAAAAAAACATGAATTTACCCCAAATTTAGAATTACTTGTCTATATACTATATATAACATTAATTTATGGAAAAAAAACATGAATTTACCCAAAAGGTAGAATTACTGGTCTATATACTATATATAACATTAATTTATTAAAAAAAAACATGAATTTGCCTAAAATTTAGAATTACTTTGGCAAACCTATTATAAATAAAAAAAATTAATATATTTTATATATTTGAATTTGGCTC
>NW_019648076.1:2946-3485 GCF_002806865.2 Cucurbita pepo subsp. pepo
TCACTCCACAATCTAACTTGATCAAGGCTTGATTGAATGGCTCGGGTGCAATTCTACCACAAGAATTGCTTGAAACTTAGAAATGGCAAATATGATGCTCGGATTTCTAAGAGAAACGTCTCAATTTGAGATCTGAATTACATTCATCCACGAATCTACCTTTTACATAACATATTGTGGGTATTTATAGTCTCCCGACAAAAGACGTTTGTGGACGAGATTTATTCGAGACATTTGTGGACGGGATTTATTCCCGATCCCCTTTAATCTCCACAAAGAATAAGTCAAATTGATCATTTGACTTTTACATAATTTATGAATTTAAACATAATTCTTTTTTATAAATGTTGATGTGCTTGAGTGGATAATGCGATAGGTTTGCAATTAATTGAGCTCTCCACGTGTAGGTTCGAATTCTGTTGTTGACATAATTTTTTTGAATCTTCACACCGTGATTCTTATCACATCTTCACTAATCGTGGTGAATTTCGCCTATCTCTGATACCAGTTGTTAGGATTGCACAATAACGCACACACTC
>NW_019648077.1:0-1156 GCF_002806865.2 Cucurbita pepo subsp. pepo
CCCTCTTATCTCTTCCTTCTCCGAGCTTGGGTTATGGAAGAAGCCCCTCACGTAAATTGTTTTGAATGGGTTAATCAATCATTTGTCTATTGGCATGGACATAGCACACAAAACCTCGATCCTCAAAAGGAGCGAAGCAACTTTACAGAGTGGGAGAGGTGAAGGAGCGAAGTAATGAGACCGATAGGGAGAGGAGTGAGAGGAGTACTCTTCGTAGCTAGCTCGCAGGTCTAACTCTATCCAAAAAGAGACTCCATAACAAGGCAAAAGGATAAATTCATCTTTTACATCGTAGAATCCAGAAAGAACGATGAAACAAAAAATAGAGAGCTGTTAACTATTGCGTCTGTATAAACGCCAAATTCTTGCATTGTTTACACTAAGGTTTCACTAGTTAAGAAACAGTACAATAAATAGCAGGGGAGATATGGGGATACTTCAATACGTTCATTCACCCATTCGTCAAAATCTCTATACTAACAAGTAACAACAGAAAACCATGACTATCAACCGAAAGTTCAAACAACAGATAGTTTTACCTTATCTTCAGCCAACAATGGAAGATGGAGAAGAATCTCAAGCGGCTCAGTATCAGCAGCCATCACTACAAACTCCGAAATTCCTCTATTCAGCGTCTTAGTGGCTGAAAATCCATCAAAAGAAAACCATTAACCAACGGAAAACAAATAACACCATACAAAATCCTCACCGAATACTTCTTACGAAGCCAGAACGTTGATCAAACGAAACACACTAACTTTAAACAAATCACGCTACCTTCATTCGCGCCCTTCTTGAGCTGCTTGTAGTTAGCAGCCTGCTGAACAAGATCAAGAATAGTAATTGTGAGCTGCGCATCGGCCAAAGGATAGGCTTTGGGATTCACTGCTTCTCCTGTCTGCAAAAACACAACCACCATAAAAATCCATGCAAACGAATGAAACAAGGATCAACGTAAGTTCATCAAACAAAGATACAGTACCATTTTAGATCCAAGAAGAAAGGTAGGGTTTTAACACAACGACAGCAGAATTCGAGGGAAACAAAATTAGGGTTTAAGAGCTACCGGTAAATTCTTGACGATATATGTATGGAAGATATAGAGAAGACTCAAGGTCACTGGGCCGAGACCCTTGGACACTGACGTCTAAATTGG
>NW_019648077.1:2908-3484 GCF_002806865.2 Cucurbita pepo subsp. pepo
TGTGCATGAGGTGGGCCCACTTTGGTCATCGGCGCCAATAGAAATCAAGACGCTAGCGCAAACCGGGACGACTGAACCCGCGAAATCCCGAATAGTAAAAGCTCGAGAGAAGTTCTTCAAAATCAAGAAAAACCCAGTTTTCATTTCCATTGATCGATCGCATTAAGCCCAATTCAAGAGGGTAGCCGACATGGGTTGGATTGGAGAGACCATTGAGTCTTTCAAATCCATCAAAATCAGGAAGGTTCTATCTCAGGCCGTCAGTTTTGGTACGTAAATTCAATCTTTAACATTTTGTTTACATTTTGCTGTTCATGAAATGAGCAATCTGCTGGGAAGTATTCGTTTGATTTTTCTTGATGATTCAAATTGATGGGGTATTGAACTGTTCTTCTTTGTATGATTCAAGAACTGCGAGTTATTTTTAGACATTGGTAGTGTGAATTTTCCCATTTAGTTTCTATAATTTTGGTCTAATTTGTTTCAGTGTCTCCAGAATTTAAATTTGTGATAGTTAACGAAACGATGGATGTGGAACGCATGATGAACAAATATATGCTAGTTTGACATGATTTG
>NW_019648078.1:0-778 GCF_002806865.2 Cucurbita pepo subsp. pepo
AAGATTCACATAGTGATGTTGTAGCGGATACTCAAGAAAATCCTGAAACTCTTGCTGAGGAAACCATGGTGATGCAAGTTGGAGTTGAGGGTTTAGTGACTTGAGCCCTTACAATTTACATGAGCTCTGTCATCCTAGCTTAATTTACATATTCAAAATACAATTCTTAATATAGATACAAATAATTTGATGAAAGTGGAAATCCATATTCATCAATAATGTGATGAAAATGGAAAAAGTGAAAATAATAAAAGTGGGAAAAGTGAAAATAATAAAACCAAAGATAGAACACAAACAAACATGATGAGATATGTGAGGAAATATGTTTCATCCTGACATATTTCACTTACGATTTTTTTTTTTTTATAACAAATAGTTTAACGACTATTCAGTCATTGATGATGATATTTACAGAGGTGGTTGAGAATCCAAGAATGGATAAGATCATAAATCGTGTCTTCCTCTTCTTCTTCTACAATAGAAGGAGAAGATGTCGAACCGACTGATGCGGCCTCTTGAAGAAGCTTTTGAAAATCAGCTTCCGAAGTTGTCTGGGCTTATGCAGCGAGTAGCTTCAACTTTGAATTAAGGAATTCGGAGGTCCTCTACTTGGATAAATCGTGAAGGTGGTCATTCTATGATAGTCAGACCTTTATCGCTTTGATATCTGCGTGGGTATAAGTATATTTATCCCACCATTTGATTTTAATAGTTTTGAAGACCTGTTTTATTTGGTCTTCCGCTTCTTTTATTTGAAAATTCTAAGTTAAAATCCAAG
>NW_019648078.1:3106-3484 GCF_002806865.2 Cucurbita pepo subsp. pepo
AGTCTATTGTTATTTGCACCTCTAAGGCCCTCAGTAGTTTTTTCAAAATACTTTGTAGGTATTACGCCTTCTTGAATGCAATTTTGATTGGCTCCGGTATGTATGAGAGCCTTTAGTGTGATTTTGAAATCATAAATTTTTAAGGTAACGAGAGCGTACCATTTTTGGTATTGAGGAGTGGTGATGGCTCCAACGAAGGAACTTTGAAAGTCATCCTCATCCAGGTTTGGTTGCGCCGTTTTCTTTCGTTCGAACAGCCGTTTCTGAAGATTGAGAACTTCTTGGCGAAGCATATAGGATTCTGACCTAGTTTCAGATTTAGTGCCTGTACTTCTTCTTTGAGATTATTAATCTCTCTTTGTAGGTCTTGAGTAGTGA
>NW_019648079.1:0-503 GCF_002806865.2 Cucurbita pepo subsp. pepo
ATATATATATATATATATAATAATAATAATAAATAAATAAAAAAGAAAAAAAAAATTATGAGTCAGTTAATAGTGGGCCAAGTAGACAATTTCTTTAAATCCTAAGATGATAGAGGGTTATGTCAAGGGCGCCTATATATTCTAACAATTGAGGAATTAAGAAACGAGATATTGATGGAGGCTCACAACTCACCATTTGCTATGAACCCAGGCGATACAGAAAATTTCAGTGTCCTTGAGATTGAGGCGTAAGGGTAAACTTGAAGAACACTAAATCATGTCGTGACAATTTTAAATCTCCAGTGAGTTCAATTGATTTCAATAATGATATGCTATTGTATTTTTATTTTACCTTTATTTGAGTTGTGGGAAATGGGATTTGAAACCACACGCTCTAATCCCGCATTTGTTAGAGAGGAGAATGAAGAATAACTTATAAGTGTCTGTAAACATCTCTCAAGTAGCGTGTTTTAAAACTGTGATTCTGACGATGATTTGTTATG
>NW_019648079.1:1981-3479 GCF_002806865.2 Cucurbita pepo subsp. pepo
TAAGATTCGGATTACCTTGTTGATCGAATATCTCAAGGCAAGAACACTTGATTGAGATTCGAATCACTCCACAAGCAAGATCGATCATGTCTAGCTTGAATGACTCTTGTTGATCAAATATCTCAAACACTTGTTTGAGATTCGAATCACTCCACAAGCAAGATTGATCATGTCGAGCTTGAATGATTCTACATGCAATCTAAACTACATAGAATTGCAAAGAAACTTAGCCATTGGCTAAAAAAGAGCACAAATGCTTCTTTAATAATATTTTCCAAGTCCTCTTACAAATACAACATACATGGCTTTATATAGCCTCAAAATGAAACTACTCAAGGCATTCCAAGAGTTGTAACAGTCCTACTTTATGGCCATAATTAGCCATTATGTAAATGTAACCGAAATTAAATAACAAGTTTAAACTACAATAATTCTAAATTACTCTATATTGCAACCCACCCAAAATTTATAACCATCAAACTTCATTTCTCTTCCATGTGACATGAATTGCAACCTCTTTTGATAATTTTGACAACATTTTCATCACATCTTCATTGAAGTATATTGTATGAATGATGTCTCTTGGTTCATATCAAAATGTGTGTGTATGTAAGTTAGAGAAGTACTGCACATCAAATTCTACTCGGACAGGAATATGAGACCAAGGCCATGAAATGATGTTTTATGATAACCATGATTTCATGTGTTTGCATTACCCTCTACTAGTAGTGGGGTTACTTCATGAGTATTTCATAAAATACTCAAGACATGCGCTGCTCTTATTTTTTAGGTAAAGGCAAGGCACCTCTGCACAAATGACGATGTCAAGATGACGACCATGGGATCCAAAGTACACAACACTAGCGAGATAGAGGGGTAGGATCCAACGTACAAAGACGGTTAACACCATGAGAAAGAAGGAGAAGAAACAAGATGTAGACAACGAGTTTTGATACGGAGGAATGAAGAAAGGAAAATGCGTGGAAACGAGTGGAGAAGACGAAGTCCACCTGCTAGGACCTAAACTCGAATACCGGCAACTTCATTCCAGTCAAGCAACCTGATACCTAGTTTGGCCTAGTAACCAAATACCCAACACAGCAACCAGATACCCACCAACAACCAGTCCAGTAGTCTAGTTCCTCTGTGCTTTGCCCGGAAACCCACATTCAAACCCAAATACACAGAACACAGCCCAACCCTCGGATCCACTACACAAACCTGTGCCCCTACATGAACATTCGAGACCTGCACCTCGAACCAGTTTGCAACCTGCTCATATGTCAATGTCCCTCAGTGACAGGGTCACTGTTGCATACACTGGCTCCTTCGGCTCGGCATCTCGGAGTCCTAGGCTAAAAAATGGTGTATTAGGCACGGTTTGACATTTTGACACGGACCTTTACGTTTTTTTGCCATTCTGAAGCTTATTTTTACTCTAATAGAAATATTGAAGGTCAGTATAACGTCTTATTTCTGAAGTTCAAGTTAAATTAGA
>NW_019648080.1:0-792 GCF_002806865.2 Cucurbita pepo subsp. pepo
TAAACATGAATGCGAAAATACTTCATTTAAACTTTCAAAAAACTATAACCTTCAACTTAAATCACTGTCATGAACCTACCTATTTGAAAACACTTTAAAAAATGACACAATAAAAGACTAAATAAATTCAATAAATGTTTAAATAAAAACATCTTATTCTAGCCTAAGTCTAAGAAAATAATAGGACTATGCATGCGTCATGGTCTCGAGTTGCGATGTCGTCGTCAGCCGTACAGGAATGCCTTGCCTTAACTTGAAAAATGTAGTAGCACATGGCTTGAGTATTTAAAGAAATACTTAGTAAGTGACCTCACTATTGGGGTTAAATGCAACAACATGCGAATGCAATGACCGGACCTATCATATCAGTCTATTTTTCCTACGACACTATTCTAATGGGCAGCTTGGATGTGTACCATATACTCTACACACAGCCCATACGTGCAGGTATGGGCTCACCAGATAGTTTGCACACCGTTGGGCCCCTTTTCTTGTCGGACGAGCCTTCTCCGATAGCTCTCCTGCTGCCGACACCCATTAAAATTAGTAACCATCACGGCAGCATTATGTAAAACATAATAATACTTCGCCTGCCTAATGGATGTATGCGTCCATACCCTCGTGATGGAATAAGGGTATCCCCCAATGCATGAGCACACAAAATGCATGAGGTCCCAACATTTTTCCATTTTCATTATCATTTAATACAACCCTGCTACGTTCTGTATATATCATATCATTTTTCATATCATTTCATATATCGTTTATCGTTCATATCATATTGTTTCTCAT
>NW_019648080.1:2768-3479 GCF_002806865.2 Cucurbita pepo subsp. pepo
TTTATATCTTTATTTATTTCATTACTTATGATTTTATTTATTTATTTATTTATTATTATTATTATTTGGGTTATTACACTAAGTCACGGCCTAGCCAATCTACGTTTTCACCCTAGACTTGAGGCGAGCGTACTTCTCATTCTCTGTAGGGAGGGATAACACATTCATTCATCTGAAGCTTATGTACAACTAATCATGCACACAATCACACTTGTTCACCGAGGTGAAAACATCTATCAAGCATTCAAAGCGCAAATACATGATATCCTATCCACCGTCATAACATGATTACATACTAGTAGTAGAAAAGTATATCAGTATGGTATACAAGGTACGTTCCATAAAATTCCAACGGCTAACAAGTCCACTTTCATATTTAGACAGCTTACCTAGGCACAAATTATTCCGAAACTAGCTACCTAGGATTAATTTTACTAACATGCCTGCATAATTAAGCGAATCCTACTGGTACTACTTCCTAAATTTTCGTGTGGCTACTTACAGGTTTGTTATGTGCCTTCTCAAGTACGATTACTGGCCCAAAAAGTTTCCAAAAAGTTTGGAAAACTCCTAGAGGAACCTAATTCAAGCAAAAATAGAATTAGCATTGAAATTGAGGTGAAAAACAGGTAAACGGAGGTCAAATGGCTAAAGAAGGTCCACTCACGCGCGCTCAAGCACTTCTCACTCGCCAAAAAGGATTCACTACAT
>NW_019648082.1:0-636 GCF_002806865.2 Cucurbita pepo subsp. pepo
TCCGACCATCAGATAGCTCAAGTTTTAGTAACCGGATTTACTGGGCAACTCAAAGAAAGGTGGGACAAATATCTCGACGAAACAACTCGCCAACAGATATTAAACCACTATGTCGTTAGGCCAACTACTCAAATTATCAAAGAAGAAGGTCCATCAACTACGACCAAAGTACAACATGAAAGGGTAGAGGATGCTGTCAACACCCTTATATATACCCTCATAGAATTCTTCGTCGGCGACCCTCTAAAATACCAAGTGAGATCCATCGAGATACTCATAAATCTGAAATGCCCTACCTTAGGTGATTTCAGGTGGTACAAAGACATGTACTTCAGTAAAGTTCTTATTAGAACAGATAGTTCGTTGGAATTCTGGAAAGAGAATTTTGTCAATGGACTACCAAAACACTTCCCAAGGAGGATCAAAGATGGTCTTAAGACAAAGTATAATGGGACAATTCCATGGCAAACTTTGTCGTACGGATCCATAGCATCCTTCATCATAGAAGAAGGACTCAGACTTTGTAATGAGTCAAAGATTCAAAACAAGCTCAATTCTTCGGTATCAAACAGAAAAGAGCTTGGAAGATTTTGCGATCAATATGGATGCAAGGGGATAGAAGCTCCCTCAACCTCC
>NW_019648082.1:2912-3477 GCF_002806865.2 Cucurbita pepo subsp. pepo
AAGAAAGAAATACTTTCAATAGTACTTTGTGTACAAAAATTTCAAAGTGATTTAATTAACAAAAACTTTGTTATCAAAACAGATTCAAGGGCATCTAAATTTGTTTTGGAAAAAGATGTCAAGAATCTTGTGTCAAAACAATTTTTTGCTAGATGGCAAGCCATTTTATCTTGCTTCGACTTCCAAATTTTGCCTATAAAAGGGGTCGAAAACCCCTTGGCAGATTATCTCTCAAGAGAGTTCTTACTCTCAAAGAAAAATTCTCCCTAACCAATCTCCTTCTCACAACAATGATCGGAAAGAAAGTGATCGAAAAAGGAAAGAAGCCCAATGCTTCTTCAAGCACACCTACTCCAATGATGTCTGACAGCTATGCAATGAATGTTGATTTCACCTTGGTGACCAGGTCTAAAGCAAAGCTTTCTCAAAAACAAGTGGAGGTTATCACTCTGGCGAGGCCTTCTGTCTCTTCAACACGGCCATCTGCCGTTACTCCATCGAGACCTACTATCTCTTCCACTTCAAAGGGACCTTCTGTCCCCTCAACCTACTCGGACGCGGTTGT
>NW_019648083.1:0-388 GCF_002806865.2 Cucurbita pepo subsp. pepo
TTAAGATACGTTGATGGAACGTATGAAAACGTAGACATATCGATCTCGAGAAGTTTAAAAATGGAAGGAGTGGGAAGGAAGTGATAAGGAGAAGGGGGGGGGAGAAATGAGAAGGAAAGAGGGGACACGTGGAGGGGTGGAATTGGGGGAGAGGGATGACAGGTGGAGGGGAATGAGAGGAGGAAAGGAAGGCGTTGGAGTGGAGGAGTGCATGTGGGATGACAGAAGGAGAGGGAGGTGGGGCCCAGAATCAATGATAGCGGAGATGCCAGCCTGGCATCAATCACTTTGACACAACCACATCACCCAACAAACAAACCCAAACACACTAACGAATAACCCCAAAAAAAAAAAAAAAAAAAAAAAAAAAAAAAAAAAAAAAAAAAAA
>NW_019648083.1:2899-3476 GCF_002806865.2 Cucurbita pepo subsp. pepo
TTTTTTTTTTTTTTTTTTTTTAAATTTTCCGTTCATTAGGTTCTTATTGTTCTTATTGTCAATAACAATTGATCTGTTATCTAGGTCGAAACGTCTAGTAAAAAGGTAAGAGTATACATGAATTAGGTTGGGTTGATGACTCGAATAGCCTGAATAGAGTTAACTGTTGAGTATGAGGTCTTTTGAAAAACTGCTTATCACCCAAATCGGAAGCTATTTTGAAGCTTATAATGAGTTATAATTACCATTAAGTTCGGAGTCCATTTTAAATAATTCCGACACTCAAATTTGATTACAAGTCTATGTAATCTTATAAATAAATTAGGAAAAAAAACATTCTTAGATTTCTCGAATTTAATACTTTCAGTTCAAGCGTTATGTCTGGTCAGTGGTCACTCGTCTAGTGCCTTTTGGCACTTACCGCCGCTTGTCTTGTTTTTATAAACATCACAATCTTAATTATACCGTAAACATTCCTTTCAAACCCCAACTCAAATTTGTTTTCTTTTTTCAGCATTAAATTGCAACAAGAATATAATATATATATAATTCTTTCTATTATTCTCCCTTTTTTTTT
>NW_019648084.1:0-795 GCF_002806865.2 Cucurbita pepo subsp. pepo
TTCTTCCTGTTCAGAGGAAGAAAACGATGATACGGCCAGTTATGAAATGTTGTATGAATCCTTTTCCCGAGATATGGGAGAAAATGCTCTCCATATGACTTTACCTCCTAGGATAACTAAAGTGGTATCGCTCTCCATATGACTTTACCTCCTAGGATAACTAAAGTGGTATCCATAAAATAATAGATTCCACATATGGGCTTATTTCATAAGAACTTATTTATATGTACCATGAGTGCACTGTTTTGTTTTAAAATGTCTTGTGGTGTCGTTCCTTATTCTGTGTTTTCACATCAAGGTCATTTCATAAAGGTCCTACCGGGAGTTGAACCCAGGTCGTTGGATTCAAAGTCCAAAGTGCTAACCACTACACCATAGAACCCCTTGCACAAATTTATTTTGGAATGATTTTCCTATTTTATGCCGATTCCACAAGAAGGATCTCAGTCAAACACAAGTTATTGGATTCAAAGTTCTAGAGTTGTTTTATCCAACTCGTTGTGATCTTGAGCACCTTTAGAGTGGTTGTAGAAGTAACCCTCTGGTATTGAGGGAATCTCTTGGAGAACATGTAATTTTATATATTTCTTATAGTTAATTTATATATTGTTGTATATTACAAACAAATTGAAATAATACTTTACATCCCCGTCTTTCTTTCTTCCGTGCAAAACTTAACATGAAAACTATATTATTTCAATATTCACTCGAGAAACAAGGGGTGAAAACTATATTATTTCAAACCCTCCATTATTGCTTCTACTTTGCGTGAAAATGCTTCCACTAAATCATGTT
>NW_019648084.1:3008-3475 GCF_002806865.2 Cucurbita pepo subsp. pepo
ACGCTCGATCTAGATGAACACAAAGAACAGGATAGAGAAAAGTGTAAGGAGAACTCTGGCTAAAAGGTTTTTTCTATTGATGACTTCAGGTATGTACAGTAACAGAGAATTACAGAGAATAAAAAGTACTTTTCAAAGCTCTAGCGGACCGGATATATGTATAGTTCAGTTTACTATATATAGGTTTACCAGATTTAACCATCTACTATATATTGACATTTACTATATATAGCTTTACCCGATTTAACCATCTACTATATATAGCTATTTACCATATATAGGTTTACCGGATATAGTTTTACCAAATATAGTTGTACCAGATATAGCTTTACCAAATATAGCTTTATCGGATATAACCATTGACCAAGCTATAAGTAAGCTGCAGGCTCCATGACCTAACACACTTGGAGACTGATCTAGTCAACTAAAAATTTCATTCTCAAACGAACATGAGCATCTTCATGGTC
>NW_019648085.1:0-1470 GCF_002806865.2 Cucurbita pepo subsp. pepo
AGGAGAGTAGTCAATTCATGGGTAGGTGTTTGTTTGAAGAACCTTGACAGGAGAGTAGTCAATTCATGGGTAGGTGTTTGTTTGAAGAACCTGAACCAGAACCGTAGCCGATATTTTCACTCTTTCAAAAGCTGGTTGGTTACCTCCTCCCTCTCTGTCTGCCCCTGTCCAACTCGATCTCGTGGCTTCACTTCGCTCAATCACTTGTCCCTTCTTTCACTCGGTCTGTTTGCCCCGTAACTCAATCACTTGAATAACATTAAACGAAGACTCAAGGAAAGAGGAAATCAAAGCCAAAGACTCCTGATCCTATAAAGACCAGAAATCAAGAAATTCTATCCACATATAACTATCAAACCTTGTCAGAGGCTTTTCCCTCGGTAAAGGTTTTTCAATCCAATATTTTCTATCTAGCATAGGGGTCAAAGTTCATAAGAGATTTTTCCCTCGGTAAAGGTTTTGAAATCAATTTCATTCTATCTTTCCCGTATTTTTGGGGATAANATGGAATGGATGCTTTACCCTATTTTTCGAGTTATTTCAGTCAAAGACAAGGGAAATAGGCTGGATGAGAATCAGGTCATGAACCTTCACCTTTCGAGGAATTCTCCTTAACTACTTCCCCACCGAAGAGAAACTGTAAACTCCTGGCTGGCTGGACTATTACTTCTTTCACTCTTTCACTGCTCATGAGCCTGACCCTTTTCCTCGGCTTGGCCCCTTGTTCCGTTCTTTTCTTGTTTGTTATTATCAGTTAGTTATTGTTCGAAGTAAACTCCTTAACCTATTGGTCTCGCAATTCCATGTAAACTCGGTCTCATGCCTGAACCTCTGGCTTCGCCCCTTCCCCTTTGACTCTCTCTATGTATTCTTTTCATTGAACTCGGTAAAAGCAAAAGATCAAGGTACGTACGACTCAATCAAGATGAATGAGACTCAACCTATCCATCCTTTCTTTACCTTTATGTTACCTTATTGATTAACCTGACCCGGAACCGGAAGTCGCGACTGAACCTCTATTCCTGGATTGAACAGTTAAAGGGATTCCTGAGAGTGAACTGTCAGACGAAACCTTCTCCTACACCTTTTCCTTCTTTAACTCAGTAAATAAGCTGGATGGATGAGAAGCTAGCTCCTTTTCCGATATGCCCTGACCGGAACCCGAACCCATCATTTATGAAGACGACTGATCCTACTGATTGAACGAGTTTACAGTTCTTGAATCAATGAAGGGAGGGGAGAAGAAGGAAGACTCAGACAAGATGAATGAGACTGATCCTACTGATCCTACTGATTGAACTCAGTAAAAAGAAGTAGCTCTTTGATTGAACTCAGTAATTAGGCTGTATAGGAAAGGAAGTCTGAACTCCTCTCCCTCTTGGTCGAGCAGCCGGAGCTCCTTCGCCCTACGGGTCTCACTGCTTTTGCTCCTTCGCCCTACGGGTCTCACTGCCAGAGCTCGTTCGCCTC
>NW_019648085.1:2384-3474 GCF_002806865.2 Cucurbita pepo subsp. pepo
TCAATCACCCACCTGTCCTTTACATAAATTCATTCAATCCCTTCCCTTCTTATTCTTTCACTCACCTATTCATTGTCGGAAGACTCACAACCACGTAACAAAGCTGCTTCGCTCCTCTCCCTCGCGGTCGAGTTGCTTGGCGCCTCTACTCTTCTCGTCGAGTTGCTTTGCTCAATCACTCCTTCCCTTACCCTACACCGATATGACCCGAGCTACTTCCTTCACTCAAGCTCCAGAAGTCAAGCCAAAACTATCAGGGAGAGGAAACCGAAACCCTGAGTTCCTTATACTCTAGTCCTTTACAATCGAGGAAATCAAAGAGATAGTGAAAGCGGAAAGAGAAAGCCGAAACCTAGTTATCAACTCTGAGTTTACCTTTCTATTCTAAATCATAAGGAGAAAGACTCAAGCAAGACAAGATTGATTCATGATCCTGAACCTTTAATGAGAAAGAACTGGAAGGAAAGACTCAACCTCAAACCTGAACCTCTATGACCTTCCCTTATTTCTTGAGGTAAACTCGGATCGGCCTCATAGCTTCGCACCTTTCCGATTCATGATCCAATTCCTTCTTTCAAACACTGTAACCTCGGTCTCACTCCTTCCCCTGAACTCAATCACTTGAGCAATTCCATTGCCTCTTGATTCGTTCCTTCCCTCGTTAAAGCATATGAAGTTGAAGTAGCTCTTTTCTTGAACGAACTGTAAACACTGAACTCAAGCAAGAATTCGACTTAACTACTTCCCCGTCACCTCTCCAACTCAGTCTCGCAATTCAACTGCCTTCACCGGAACAAAAGAGAGTCAATGCTTGATAGGAGAGCTGCTGAGCTCCGGAACGAACTGAACTCCCGAACATTCTTTCACGGTAAACTACTGAACCTGTTGATTGATTCTTGATCCTGAACTGGTAGTCAAGACGAAACCTCAACCCTATCCCTTTACAGAATGAGAATGAAAGAAGAATAAGAAATCAAACAAAGACTGTAAACAAAGACTATCGATGAATGAGACTTTCCAGGAGAGGAAATTAATGACAGAACTAGAAATGTAAACACTCAACTCCTTATGAATGAGAGTTAGTTCACTG
>NW_019648086.1:0-1338 GCF_002806865.2 Cucurbita pepo subsp. pepo
TTGGCTCTGATACCAACTGACGCAATATCTACCACTCCTAAATGTGCATAGATATGAAAATATTATAACTCAACGAAAGAATACAAATTTAAGAATAAGAAAAAAGAATTGGGATCGAATGTTCAATCTTTATTGATATTCACCACCTTTAAATAGGATACAAGATACTAAATAATATCTACCAAGAAAATATAAACTAAATAAATCCTGATAATAAAATCAAATATACTACTATTCAAATTCAACTGATTACGATATCTAAAATATATTTCCTAACTAATATATTCTGGAAGATTACGAATATCATATATTCCATAACTAATTCAAACTAAAATAAGTTGCACTAAAATTGTGACACACGTCACATCAATATTGAGATGCTAGTATCCATAGTAAGAACAAGATAGTCACCTTATACATCTTGTTTGAGTTATGAAACTAAATAGTCACGATCCATAAATCAAGTACCAACGGTTCTAGCAAAGCTACATGGATCCAACTTATGTTCTTCGAAGGATCACATTTCACATAGAGCCATAGACTATATTCCTCGTGAATGCATAAATTGGACAGGCATAAAGAAGGAAAACCAGACAAGAACAAATCTAATCATTAAAAACACTAAAAATGAGAACCGATCTCTTGCGCTTTAGAGAGTTAAATTACCTCAAAATATTACTTGTTGCCTGGATTCTAATATTAACTCGATTATCTTAAGGATGAGGGATGTATCCACAAAATGTCACTCTTAGACTATGAGATGATGTAACAAGTCATTTAAAAGTATACAAAACCATCGGGGGCTAAGGGGTGGAAGGACCCCTAGATCTACTTACAGCTGCTCAAGAAGAAAAACGTCGTCTAGGCGTTCCCTCTTGCACCAATCTCTCCTATGTCTACGACGTTATCTAGGTCAAGAGCCATAGTTGAAGTGTTAAGCTTTAAGTAAATAGCCTTTAGAGCATACCTTCCTATCAATTGCACTTGTGGGGTGAATTGAGTACAACTCTCTTACACGGTAAGGATTTGAATTTAGAGATACACTACAACGCCTACTTTCATTGGGCACCTCATTTCATTGGGCACCTCGAGAAATGATCATAGTAAGAAGAGAAGATTGACATGATTAAATTTGCACCAATCTTAACTTAGGAGATCTAAAGCTAACTCTTAAAGTATCATCACCCCAGCTAACATTTAAATCTTGTGAATCAATCCCAATACTTGAGCTCACACACTAGGGGAGTGCACAGTTCGGGCGGGAACAAGAAAAAATCGTAACCATACCGCATTCAGTTCAGTCTTCAGGTCCTGGGTGTTACGGTCATGCTTGTCCAA
>NW_019648086.1:2824-3473 GCF_002806865.2 Cucurbita pepo subsp. pepo
ATCGAACCATTTTATGAACCGACTTAGAAGACTTTTCGCTCAAAATCTAAAGAAAATAAGTCAAATTGGTTCAAACCGGATTGACCCGTTCAGACCGTATCAAACCGATAATAAATCGTATTTTTTTAAAGTTTAGGGACTCATATAAATAATTTGTTTTATTCTTGGTAGACGTTGGATTACAACCAGTCAAATTGGTTCAAACTGGATTGACCCGTTTGAACCGTTACCCAAGCTGGTTCGGTTGAACCTAACCCGCCAAGAATCGGGTTTTCAGTTTAGATGCATCGAAAACCGAAGGGCTCGACAAGGCTACAAATAAGTATCAGTTAGGTAAAATTCTTCCCATTGCACCGTCCCAGGGATTTAGCAGCGGGGTTTTGCCTTCTCTGTCAACTACTGATCTGATTCATCGAATCCATCAGAAGATTGAGCTACGATCTTGAAATTTTCCATTGGCAGTTCATTCGAAGTGAGTTTGAATCGATTGTCATTTCCATTCGTTCTAAATAAATTGTTCCTTTTTGGTGGGTTATTGAGTTTTGGGATTGTGATTTTGTTTGATTCAGAATCTCAATGGCTTCTCCGAACGATATGCCATCGGCTATGGACAAGGAACAGGTTGGTTTCTATGTCTTTCTTTATTCGA
>NW_019648087.1:0-3469 GCF_002806865.2 Cucurbita pepo subsp. pepo
GTAGGTGTTTGGTCAGGTAATATCAATTCAGGTTGAGGTTCTAGAGTTTAGTTCGTAAACAAGAAGAAATCTTTCTTGCAGTTCAATCCGGTTCAGGCAATGGAATTGTGAAAGCGATAGGTGAATGAGTTTACCCAAGAGTTCAATCACTCTCATTAAGCTTTCTTTCTGTTTCCTCTTGAGTTGAGTCTGGCTGCTAAGGTAAGGAGTTCAATCCGTACGTAAGAGAAGGATAAATAATGAGGTGAGGAGTCTTTGTTTACAGTTCAGGGACAGAGTAAATGAATTAGCTACAGTAGCGGCTTTACCAACAGGGGCAGGAGCAAGAGTGAAGGATAACGAATCCTTAGTCTTTCTCTTTGTCTTTGTCTCCCTTCTTGCCTTTTATTCAAAGACTGGGCAACTCTCATTCATCTTTCTTTCGTCTTGACTTCCCTTCCGGTTCAGTAGCTCAGGGGCAGGTTAATCAGTAATAGTCCTGTCCTCTTCTGTCTCATTCATCTTTCTGAGAATAACGAACACGGAACAAGCAAGGAGTGAAGGCAATAGAATAGCTTGACCTTCTTCTTGACTTACAGTTCGTTCCTTCTTTCATGAATTCACTCTACGGTTCAGGTTACGGTCCGGTCATAGAGTTCGAAGCAATGAGACCGTAAAATAGCTTTAATTAGTTTACGAGGGGTGAAGCCACGAGACAGACCGATAGGGAAAGGGGTGCCACTCTTCTTCGGAAAGAGGAGTTGCCGAGCTATCTTAGTTAGCTATCTGAAAGTCAAGCTCTTTAGGTTTCCCCTATCTATACAGTCGTTTCCCTATACAGCATAGAATAGTAGATCTTTTCATAGATTTAGTCATTCTATTTCCTTCTTTCTTGTTTCGGCTTTCATTTCAAAGCTGCTAAGGAGTGAAACCGCTCGACCAAAGGGAGAGGAGTGAAACCGCGAGACCTATAGGGAGAGGAGTGAAAGAAAGGATAAGAAAGAAAAGAGACCGAAGTTATCCTCAAGTGATTGAGTTAAGGGTCAGGAGCACAGGCAGCGAACATCTTTTCATTTGTTTACAGTTCCTTCATAACGTAACAAGGAGTTAAAGAAGTAGGATCAGAGAATCTTGTCTTGCTTTAGTTTAGTCTTGAGTTACGAATTACTACGGAGTGAAAGAAAAGAGAAAGATCAGTCTTTGAATCAATAGGTGAATGAGTTTACAAGAAAGGGAGAGGGGTGAAACAGCTCGACCGAGAGGGAGAGGGGAAGGGGCGAAGCCGTGAAACCGACAGGTTCAGGAAAAGGTTGAAGGGAGAGGAACAAAGTGCTCGACCGGAAGGGAGAGGAAGGAATAGTGAAAGAAATACGATCAGTCTAATTCATCCTTTCGGCCCGAGTTTACCTCCTTCCTGAAATAACTGATGGTAAATAGGGTCCGGTGAAGTAGCTCATTTCCTCTACGGTCAAGCAATAGAATTGTCTTGTCTTCTTCTTTGATTCTTCCTTCTTCAGCTACTTACTAACTAAATGATTCTAATTCAGATCCTTGACAGTTGAGTCAATTAAATCCTTTTCTCTACACCCTATTCAGTCAGTAAGTCAAAGAAAGATAACTCCAAATCAGGTAATTAAGTAGAGTCAAAGGGGAAGGGGTTTACAGTTCCGGAATAAATAGGAAGGAGCCGGGTAGGATCAGGAGTCTTTGTCTTTGTCTCCCAGATTGAATTCCTGTTCCGGAGTAAGTGAGGATCAAGATCAGTTCAAGAAGGTTCAGGTAAAGTAGCTAGCTCTTTTTCGGTTGAGTCTGGAAAAGCTGCTAATGAATTTAATATCTTTCACAGTATAGGATAGGAGCATAGAGGTTCCGGTTCAGTCGCTGATCTTTCTCTTCTTTCAGTCATTTACTCTTTCCACGGATAGGCAGAAGGATCTATATCTATCCACAACTTTCAATACACATCGGCAACAAACAAATTCTTTCTACACTGGGAGTCATCAAAGAAAGGAGGAATGGGCAGACACACACTGGTTGGTTCGATAAGACAAGGAAGGAAAAACAACCACCGCTTGGCGACCCGCACTAACAAACATCGATGCAAAGACCAAGTATTACCTTACCAATTCCTTTGAAGCTACTATCACTACCGAACGAAGCAGGCTTGCTACGGAACCCTTACAGTAAAGAAAAGCAAAGAAAGAGAAGAAAGAAGAATAAGAAATAGTCAAAGCAAAGAAAGAAAAGAGATTTACCTACTGAAAGAAGAATCGGCCTACCCTGTAAACTCTCTCTCATATGGGTTCCGGGAGAATGAATCTTCAGTCTTTGTTTACAGTTCAAGAAGGGGGAGAGGATCAAAAGCTGGGGAACTTTCATCTTGAGTTTACGCTTTCCCGAAGAGCTACTGAACCTATTTACCTCCTGAAAGAAGGAAACAAACTGACAGAGCTTTACCTTGTCTTTGAATAAAGAAGTAATAGTCAGCCTGAGGGGAAGGAGCTTGGTGCGCTCAGGGAAGGTAATAGATAGAGTCGAGTATAAGGTTTTGGTTTCTTCTCTTCTCTTTTCTTACTGTTCAATCCGGTTCAGGAAGAAGACGCTTTACCCCTTGTTTAAAGTTCAACCCTAGTTCAAGAAGAATAGGACGGAAGATGCAGCCAATAAATAGCCTGATTTTCTTACTATTACATATTCCTGTAACAGCTATAAGCTATACTATATAAAACGCTGATTTTACTGGGTTTGAGGGTGAAGGAGAAAGAGAAGTTCAATCAGGTTATGGGGAAGGAGAAAGATCAGAGCTAACTAAGATTACTAGTGAAAGAAAAGAGACCAATAGAATGAATAGGTTAAAGAAAGAAGGAAGAAGACGCTTTACCCAACCCTTGTGAAAAGATCACAATCAGCCGAGGGGCAGGGTCGAAGACATGAAACCGAGTTTACGAGGTGAAGGGGAGAGAGAGAAGGCAGAAGCGTAATCAGTAATAGTAATAGTAGTCCAGGAGTTTACTGTTCCAGAAGGTGTAGGAGCTTGACCTTCTATCCGGACGCTTTACTTACCTTGTTCAAGAGTGAAGGGACAAGTGATTGAGTTCACCCTCATTCATCTTTCTTACAGACAGGAGAGTAAAAGAAAGGATCAAGCAAGAGAAGTTAAAGAATAATATAGGCTCCAGAGCTTTACCTGATTCTCATCCAGCTTGCCTAGTTCCCTTGTTTGTTCAAGAGTGAAAGCAAGAAGCATTTCATATGCGAGTGAAGGAGCCGGAGAATGCATCTTTCTTGAGTCTTGACTGAAGGTCAGGGTTTCATTCAGTAGCTCCGGGGATCGAGTCAAAGGTTTTCGGTTGAGTCTTTGTTTACCTCCTTCAATAAGGAATCAATAGGATCAGTCTTTGAATAGTGAAATCAGGGAAAACATCCCTTTCTTTTTACCGGGAAAGTAGACAATTCCTAATCAAAGGTCCTTACTTAAAGTCTAATGATT
>NW_019648088.1:0-301 GCF_002806865.2 Cucurbita pepo subsp. pepo
CCGTCGATTGTACCGTTGTTACCTACACCATGTCACCAACCAACTTTATTTTCTATAAATGTTTTTCCTATGTTTTCATTCACCTTAATTTTTTTTATTTAATTCATTTTTTTTATTTAATTCCGATTGCACGGAAGCCTATAAAGATTATAATTTTGCAAACCATTTAAAAAAAAATTAAAATTTTAAAAGGTAAGAGAAAAATAATCACCTGTGATAACCACATCGGTGAGATTAGTTCCAAAGATGAGGCTGCTGTACCGTCCACCCGGAGCATCTCTTCCCCTCCCATAAGATGGGA
>NW_019648088.1:1200-3468 GCF_002806865.2 Cucurbita pepo subsp. pepo
TAATCATTTTAAGTAATCGGAAAGAAAAATCAATGAAAAGTAGAATAATAAGTCAAGCCCACACGATCAATAGAAAGAAAACAAAGAAAAAAAAGTGAAATTCAAAGACAAAGAAGAAGAAAAATTACATTGATTTTTGTGGGTTTTCGAGGAAGTTCCATGATTAATTTTCTTGATGTGTTTATGATTTTTAGATTCCAGAAAAGTGATTTTATAGGATAATTGAAGAATAAAAAATAGAAAATGAATTTATTACTATTACTATTATTACTTTTTTTTAGGGTGAAAATTTGAGTGGTAAATGAAATGGTTGGATTTACCTAAAATATTAGCCCAAAAGACTATTTAGGAAATATACGGAGTGAGATCGTTTTAAATTTGACATCTTGTTTTTGTTGTTTGTTTTTTTATTTATAATTATTTTATGTGTATTAGAGTGTTAAAATAGTTACTCCAACAACAAGGTCACACCAAGTAAACGAAATCAGTATTTAGAAACAAATTAACAAAGGTTTTCTATATTTGAAATTTATTTTTATTAAAATTTTTTTAGTAAATTACTCGAGAATCAACCTAACGTGAATATTTTATGGCTAGATTACACGAAATCATTATTTGATAAGGATTTATTGGACTGAAAACGTAGTCCAAAAATTTAAATTAAGTCTAAAACATGTTGAATCTAAAATAATTGTTTATTTAATTTTAAATGATATTTCTATATTGATTTGATTAACCTACAGTTATTTTTTCATTAATGGTAGCATATGAGTTGAATATGGGTAGAAATCTCTCAAATATGGTAAGTATAACTCAATATTAATTTTTATTTATTCTATTGATGTATTTATTAAAATTTTCTTTATTAAGAAATTTTCTTAAATTACGTTTAAATCAGAATTTTATCAATTTACCTTATTTAGACTATGAAATTATTATCTAATACAGAAATTAGCTATTTTTTTTTATCAATAAATAAATTATTATTAATTGGATCTTTGAAATTTTACGACAAATCTTTTTTAATAAAAGAATATAGAATGAATAAGTATGTGCTATATACAAATACATAACACACATACATACATAGATATGTATGTATGTATATGTATGTGTGTGTTGTGTGATACATACATATATGTGCATATGGTGAGGCACTACGATATAGTGATCCACGCATGTCATGGTGAGGCACGACCCACGTTTGAGTGACACTGATGGCTTATAGATGCTATGATTTTGATCCTATATGGGTGCATATATACCAAAGAATAGATGACAATAATAAAGTAGGACCATAACATCATATCATACTCGTTTCTCTTATCTCATAATGTATCCATATGATCTCTGGACCATCCGAAGATTAGTTTACGAAACAAAAGTCTTGTTAAAACTAAATGCTATCTAGAAATAAAGGGAATGCATTTTTCATTCTTGGGAGAAGCATTGAAAATCAATTTAATTTTATTAAAAATTAAAAGAAAACATTTAATATGAAAATATTTCAACTATGTTAAAGTTCCTTCCCAACAATGACTGAACTCAAGGCTAATTGGAGACTTTTTTTAAAATAAAAAAATAAAAAAAATCATATATATTATTTAATCCAATGTATCTAAGATACATTAATTATTTTAATATTTAATATATCAAATACAATATTATTTTTCTTTTGTATGTTTAATATATTTTATATATTAAAGGATAATATTTTAAATTAAATATTATTTTTCCTTATATTTATTATATCATTCAATAGTAATTTGAATATTTTAAATTAAATATATGTATATATTTAATTATTTTAATATATTTAATATGTTAAATATTAATTTAAACGCTTCAAATTCAATCTTACGAGTTACCAAGGAGACGGTAACTCCAATAATGATACAAAAATTTATTAATAAAAATTAATTAAACTTTTTAATTAATCAATTTTTATTCATTAATTTTAGAACACTATATTATAGACCTAGAGTTACACTCTTAGTTACTCTATGACAAGGTGTATCCATTATTATAATCATTACGAGCTAGTCAATTCTTCCTGAGTTGTTCATAATTACAACTACATCAAAAGTTCATTTTACCCATGCAATTACATTTTTTTGCCTTAATATTTGTTAAGAATGAAAAATAGAAATAGAATTGGAATCGAATGTATGTTCTCATTCATATTCATAAGCTTTAAATAGGATACAAACTAATAACTAATACCTACAAATAAGGAAAATATAAACTAATTAAATATCGAGAATAAAA
>NW_019648089.1:0-2240 GCF_002806865.2 Cucurbita pepo subsp. pepo
AGAGTAGTATTAATTGCTTCTGGGATGCTATGATTAAATGCTTATCTTATTAACTGTTCATGTTCTTTTGGTCCTTTCTTTTGGGTTTATCAATAATTTAAATATTTTGATCATCAATTTAAAGCAATTTTTATATTTTGTGCAACTTAATTAGTCATTATTTGAACACATAAATAAAGAAAAAACACCCAAAATTAGGAAAAAAATTCTACGAGTTGGATAACCAACCCAATTGAATGTCCATTTTGGAAGCAAATTACAATAAGTTTCGCCATAATTGTGACGTTTGATTTTTTGCCCAATTTTATGATATAGTTTCATACTATATAAGGATAGGTTTTGACTTTATTTATATTTATCTTGTATTAAAATCTCGTTCGTTAAACTTTAGACTTTCAATTATATATGAAAATTCTGTATTAAAATTTTAGAATTCTATTAAATACAGAATTTTCATATATAATTGAAAGTTTATAAAGGACGGCCATATTAAATCTTTTAAAGGTAAATTTAAAATTTTTAAAATTTATTAGACGGGTTATAACAATAATGAATATTTTAGAGACACATTTAAAATTAAACATAAATTCCCAACTAACCTGATGTGTATAGCCAACTTCCAGAACTCTCTCCTTAATTCAATTATTCACTCATTTATCCAATTTTTAATTTTCTTTCTATCCATTAACAAATATTTTTGCCGCATCAAAATTAATGAAAAAAAAAATTATTACGCAAAATTTTTAGAACTGGTTAATTACTAAAAAAAAATACCCATTTGTATCAAGAATCCATCAAAATTATTTGAAAAATTAATTAAATTGTTGTATATAATTCATGAAAATAGTAAATAATTTAAATAAAATTTAAATGTAATGATTTTCATATGATTTCCATCGTTTTTTTTAACAAAATAAATAAAATATTTTATTTATTTATTAAAAAAAACAATGGAATACGTAAACCCCACATAAATTTGGTATTTTAAGAAAAATATTAAATGTTGACGTGGACCGTTTATTAACTCTACAAAATCCAATCCCAAACGGGTCTACCCAATCCCAACCCCATTCAAGTTTATTCTCTCCCCACAAATAAAATAAAATAAAATAAAAATAAATCTCTGTGGGGCCCACTAAAATTACATTTATTTCTCCCCCCTTCAGTTTCAGTAATTATTTTTTTCTTATATTAAATATTTTTAAAGAAATGTAAAGTTTTTATTATTGTTGCGTCTTTTCCTTTTTTCTAGAAAATTAAATTCATTTTTAATATCAAATTTGTAAAAAGAATAATAATAATAATAATAATAATAATGAAAAACTTTGCTTATATGAATATAATTCAATCATATTTTTATTAATAAATAACGTTTTTTAAGTGTATTTTAATTAAAATGTTAAAATTTTGGACCCACATATTAAATTTAAAACTTATGTGGAGTAAGTACAATATGTCATTTATTGTTTGGCTATATATCACATCATAGTGCACCATAATATTTAAAAAATGTAATTAAATTTTAAAGAAATTGAGGGGCTAAATTGGTAATACTAAAAAAGTGAGGGACTAAATTTGTAATTATTTTCGTGAAGGAAGAAAAAGAAGAAAAGTGGGTGTATTTACCGCATACGCCACTTGGTCAGGTCACCCACAGCCACCGGTCTTCACGACTTCTGTACTTTGATGTCTGTATAAAACCAACTTCAGCTTCTCAAATTCATCGAAATTTGAAGGATTCATACACTACAGACTCGTTATTTGGATTGTTGCTCTGTAAAGCGGAGGCTGAAGGATGTCGCAGATGAAGTATTTGATTCAGGTGGAGGAGTCTAAGGCCGCCATTGATGGAAGGCCTTCGATTGGACCTGTTTACAGAAGTATTTTCGCTAAGGATGGGTTTCCGCTTCCCATTGAAGGATTGGATAGCTGTTGGGATATATTTCGGTGTGTTTTCTTCACTATCTACTTTGTTGCTGTGAAAAACCGCTACTAGATTCTGCATTTTGTGCTTTGTTTTGGTATTCAGTTGTGGAAGGAAACTAAGTGGAAATGGTTTCCTGTTTTATTGATATCGTTAGTTAAGTTAAGTTCAGTTCGATTAGTTTTGTTCAAAGTTTCGAAGTTCATTGTTGTTGTTTCTGCTGCTTTAATTGGAACTGTCGTAGTTTAAATTGCTTGAGATTAAAATGTTTTTTTCTTTAGATATAAATTATTGTATCATGATAGGTGTCTGTATT
>NW_019648089.1:2372-3465 GCF_002806865.2 Cucurbita pepo subsp. pepo
GTCTCAGCTGTGCATGAGCTTATCATGTTGAGGCCTTCGTATTTCTATGCAATCCTTCCGGGGAAAAGTTTGGGGAATATTACGCAGTGTATCAATTTATTCATTGATTCCTGTTGTATTGCAGGTTGTCAGTGGAGAGAAACCCTGGTAATCGAATGCTTGGCCGACGTGAGATTGTGAATGGGAAGGTATATGCATCTTGCATATAATCCAGACGCCCCAAAGTGTTGTTTTTGTTTTTCTATCATCTACTAAGACCTTGCAATAAGTTGTATCTTGGATCTGTTTATCGCAGGCTGGTAAATATGTGTGGCTAACATATAAGGAAGTGTACGATATGGTCATAAAAATCGGAAATTCTTTGCGCAGTCGTGGTTTTGAGGAAGTAAGTTTCCATCCTCACGAGGTTATTCGATTCATTTATGCAAGTACATCTCTGCAAATCTTGTGGATTAATGCTTTAACTAATCTCTATTTATAGGGAGCAAAATGTGGTATCTACGGTGCCAATTGCTCAGAGTGGATAATAAGCATGGAGGTAGAGTTTAACTTTTGCTCCTGACTTCTTTCTTGATACCGTTCATCTTTTATCTTCTTCGAGAGTTTTTTCTTTAACTGTTAATGCATTTGTGGATGACTTGGAACTTGTCTCTGTATTCTTGACATCCGTCTAAGTTATTGCTACTTTATTCTAGACGAATATTGCATGACATTGAAGTTCACTTGCAGGCATGTAATGCTCATGGGCTCTTTTGTGTTCCCTTGTACGACACATTAGGTATGCTTGTTCTAAATTTATAATTATATTGTGTGGTTTGAGTATAATATCAAGTGCGCTCTGTATGTCTTTCATCAGTAAAATAAAAGGAAGCTGATGAACTTTCTATCATACTGATTCATTGTTCAGGCGCTGGAGCTGTGGAATTTATTATTTGCCATGCAGAGATTTCTGTTGTTTTTGTAGAAGAGAAGAAGCTTCCTGAGGTACCGACTTATATGGTGGAAGTCAGAAGTTTATTATCTTTATTTTTGAATTACATATATGCAGATTAAATATGCATCTTTACTCTCTGAGAATTTAGTATCTTCATTT
>NW_019648090.1:0-3462 GCF_002806865.2 Cucurbita pepo subsp. pepo
AACACCCTCATCTGTGTGCATTCGCACATGTGCGCATTCGCCCTCATTTTACGGTGCGCGTTCACATTCATCATCTCTAGGGGAAGTAGCCCTATGCTTATGAACATACAATATGCATGAGGTCCCTCTAAGTCCAATTATACATCTTTTCTAACACAACCCTCTAGTCTCATCTCCTGGTTACACTATGTAACACGTGCTCGTGGATATTTACATTAATATCATTTTCATACTCTTAAGGTTGTGTCCTATGTCGATCGAACGACATGATGTAATATGGAAAACAACATCATAAGGCATGTTCAACATGGAAAACATCATCATGTTAATAACATCGTCATGCATACATCATAGTCATCATAGAAGCCATTAAGGGCATCAAATATAACATGTACGTCATGCATCAAAACATAAATAACGTACATTTAACAGACATCACAACACAATGTCATACTCACACATCATCATAATTCAAACAATCTTTAGCCTATCCTATAGTAAGGCCGCTTACCTGGTTGGCTTTCGCCGAAGTATTCCCTAATTTAATTAACGTAAGCTCCCGTTCCTCAAGAGCTGCTCCAAAGGTTGCTGGAGTTCGCTTAATATCCTACCGTTTGTCATCTTTCGTTAGTATTTCATATTTTAATTAATAATCCAACTAACAATGTGAAATACGGCTCTAAAACGGTCTCAGTAAAAAATCGAATTCCACGTTTTCATCGTTTCTACATTTTTGTTGGGCAGTAAAACTTGAATTGAAAATATGTCAATATTATTTCATGTTGCTTGAATCATTCAATCCAACTATGGTTTGTTATAACATTGTATTTTCTTGGTACACATAATAATAATTTCTCAGATCTTCCATTTTCCTTCTCTCTTGTACCACTTTGTTTCTCTTCTCTCTATATTTTTTTTTCTTTCCTACACATGACTATGCAATTATAAAACAATTTTCAATCAATTCTGTTCTCCTCCCTTTCCTAATATGACTATCCAAGTCATTTTCAATTTATTCTGTTTTCTTCACTATATTCTGTTTTCTTGTCTTTCCCAAGTGACTATTCAATCAAAGAAGTCATTTTCAATCTATTCTATTTTTTTCTTTTTTTTTTCTCTTTCCAAAAAAAAATGAAGCCATTTTCAATCCATTTTAATTTTAGATATGATATCCAAAAATCTAAATAATTGAAAAAAAGATCTAAGATAACTTTTCTATCTCTTGCAAAAATAAAAGAAATGGAGATCTAACTTACCGATAACAAAATCTGCCATTTTTTTGTTTCTATTTTGTTATCCGTAAGTTAGATCATTTAGCAGTTGTAGGAGCTGTTGGGGAGATATTGGTGGGAGGTGAAGGGAGAGTCTGATAATACTTTTTGTTTTTAATTATTATTTACTTATTATTATTATTATCTTTTTTTTCTCTGTTTTTTTCTTTTTCTTTTTTNGGCCGTTGCACTTCAAATCCCTAGAATTAGCTACCCATAAGCGAGAAATCAAATTTTGGACAAACTTTGGAAGCAAATATCTTAGGCTACGATCTACCAGAAGGTATGAAATCAGTCCCAAGCTCTTCCTTATAACACCATCTTTAAGTTTCATGAAGAAATCGAGGGAAGAAACGATGTGATTGGAGCTGTAGAGTGTAGAGCTCGATTTCAAGACGGCAGCGCTATACGTCACGCGCGTCTTCTTCCCGTCTAGAGGAAGAAGACGATGACGTGGGCGGTTCAATTGAACCGGCCATGTCAATCCAAAGAGAAATATACATCAAATGTGCCCTGTTCAATTGAACCTCCTTCCAGTCCTGTTCTGTAACGACCCTAAATTTTACCTATTTAATCTAAGGTCATTACTATACCTTGAAATGCGGAATATACATTAAATGGGCCCTGTTCATAAATGCGACTTACAGTCGCCTCTTATTACCTCGTGAAAGAGAAAATGATTACAAAGGAAAGAAAGGATAAGAACATTATTGAAATAAAGGAAAAGTAACAAAACCGAAATGAATGTCTTATACTACCCTATGTTTTATTATGCAAATATAATTCAACCTATACTAACCTATACTAATGTTGCAAACCGAATGAAATGAAAAAAAAAAAAAAAAAAAACNGATGCCGCCGTCGATGTCACATGGGTGCCTTGCCCTTATCTGAAAAAGTAAAGTAGCACGAGGCTTGAGTATTTCTAGAATACGCAGTAAATGAAATGATGGAACCTATCGTTTCGTTTCGTTTCGTTTTCCCTACAGTGCTGTCCTAACGAGTAATCGTGGACGTGTACCATATACTCTATACACAGCCCATACGTGCGAGTATGGGCTCACCAGCTAGTTCGCACACCGCTGGGCCACTTTCCTTATCCGATGGGCATACTCTGGGAGCCCCTTATGCTGGGACCCGTTAAAACTAGTAACCGTCACGGCAGCGCTATGCAAAACATAACGATCATTGTCCTGCCATTAGATGTACATGTCCGTACCCTCGTGATGGGATAGGGGTATCCCCCAGATGCATGAACACACATANGGTCATGTTTCATGCTTACATGTCATTCTCATTTTCATTTATTTACGTATCATACATATTCCTAACGGGGTTATGTTTTCATGCAGTTTACCGTATTTCATGTCATACAATTCATGTTGTTTACATTCAAATATCATGCCATAATCATTCAAGAATAACATATCGTAACATGCATAACATATCGCATCAAACTAAGCAGCATACATAGCATATATTCACGTTCACATGATTATGTACTTAAGCACAACCAACTAGCATACAATTTAATGACACTTGCGAATCCACGGGCAGGTGCCAACAAACAGCAATTAACACGTAACCTACGATGGGTGGGCCACTTGGTTAGCTTAAGTCGTTGTCACGATATATCCTGACAAAATTTAATGGAGTTTCATGCCCTCCTATTTACTGTTTTATTTTTAAATTCTGTTAAACAAATCTTCCCTTCTCCTCTGTAATTATTTTACTTGAGTAATTCAATTCTGTAAACATTTTCAATTCTATAAATAAGATATTCCTCTAATTCTATATTTATTTTTGCCAATTTTAATCGATTGTTTGGCTACTATCTTACCGATCTATGGATCTGACAACTAAAATTTTATTGATTCTAATCTTATTTCCTATAACTTCCAATGCTAACAAAAAAATCTAATTAATTGAATATGGGATCTGATAATTACATGATCTAGTAAAATATGAAGGAAGATTTTATCCTAAATTGATTTCTTATAACCATAACTACAAACGAAAAAGGAAATATGAGATAGGATTTTAGGGTAATAACAAACCAAAATCTCTCCAGTAGATTTGCATCATATCCTTGTTGAATCACCATTTTACTTCTTCCCAAATCNCAAACGAAAAAGGAAATATGAGATAGGATTTTAGGGTAATAACAAACCAAAATCTCTCCAGTAGATTT
>NW_019648091.1:0-1118 GCF_002806865.2 Cucurbita pepo subsp. pepo
TGTTATGTGTATTTCTAGGCGTGGAAGTTCTTGGTTACTTTCGTTGATGTTCTTGGCCTTCGGTCTTTTACTCTTGATGAGTTTCTTCAAGCTTTTCATGATCATGTAAGTTCTTGTCTTCAAACTTTCTTTATCTATAACCTCACTTTTGAATCTGCCTTGTGATACTTATCATTTAGTACCCTACAATATTTCAGGACTCAAGGTTATTGGGTGAAGTACACATGGCTGTTCTGAAATCTGTCATAAAGGATATTGAGGATGTTGCTAGAACCTCCTCTACAGGTCTGGAGGTGGCTATCTGCGAATAGTGGAAGGGGTGAGGCTCCTTGGTTGTTATTACTGCTCTTAAAGTTTATTCATGTTTCTAATCTGGTTCTTTGTTCACCATCAAGTTACGTTGTTGGCACTCTATTTCAGTCATAAGCTTGGGGTTTTGACCTATGCAGCTGGTAGCAACATTTAAATCCTTTAACATGGCCTAAGTTTACTTAGACTGTTAGCCTTATCAGGAGGGTTTTGGTCCTCAATAGGGGAACGGGAGAATGCTGAACCAAGCATATCATCATGATGAAAATGAGGTGAAATTCTTTTGCCCAGCTTTAAAGAATGTGGAAGCTAACTGACTATATATTTTTAAGTTTTCATCAAGATTTTCTTCCTTGATTTCTATTTTCGATGTTTTTGGCTGAAATTTTCTCTCTGGTTTCAGGAAAATGAAAGAATTAAGTTCTTCCGGTTGTAAGGCCATTTTAGTTCTAAATATTTTCTTGGCCCTTAGTGTTTAGTGACCACATTTTAGTTGTCTGGCTGCTTAAGTACTTATTGCGTTACGCACGCATTGCTTGGTATTACTTGTTTTCATTGTTGTGAAGTGTTTGTTTTTTTTTTCTTCATTTTTCTTTCTGTGCATATTGTTTACTTTTACTTTTCTTTGTGAATTTTTTAATCTGAAATCTTCAATGGTTTGCTACTTTTTTTCTCTTTTTCTCTTTTCATTTTATTAGTGTATTGTGGTTTGTTTTGATGTTTGTATTTTGAGTCTAAATTTTATGTTTGTATTTTGATTCTAAATTTTTGTGATTGTTTATGTTTGAATCTTGAATGATTGTGATGTT
>NW_019648091.1:3186-3461 GCF_002806865.2 Cucurbita pepo subsp. pepo
AAAATGTTGCAGTAAATCAATATGACAACGTCATGGGTTCAAACTAAGAGAGGATGGAGTCAGGTAAAAGAGGGGCAGATGAGGAGATGAAAAAGAAAAAAGTTTTAACTCCCAACGAGGGCAGTGGACTGCAGGTACATAGAGCTTTAACTTGAATTCTTATTTAAAAAAAGTATTAGTTTTACATACCAACCGCTACATTTCGTCACTCAGTTAATTCCCATTTTTGCTTCGTTTTCTTGACTTGTATCAAAACTTTCAAATTATCACAGGGT
>NW_019648092.1:0-3457 GCF_002806865.2 Cucurbita pepo subsp. pepo
AAAAAAACCCCGTTAAGAGATACGCTTACGCATGCATTAGATCGAGGTGCATATAAGAGTAGATAGGTCAAAAAAGAAAGAGCTCTCTTCGACTTTATGAAGAGGACACAATCATTCTCAACTGTCTTGAAAGTAATTCGTTTATCCTTTTTTCTTCAAAAGGGAATGCCAATGCCAATGCTTTTCCTTCATATGATGAGTACTCTCTTCATTCACTTTTTCCAACAAATGCTACCGTTCTCTCGTGATCAATATCAATCTCTCTCGGGATTGAGACCCGAAGTAGTGATCGTTCATATGGTTCGATAATATAGACTACGCAACTTAAGTTGGGTTGAGTTAGATTTTTGAAAAATCGAGCCATTTGGTTTGATTCAAAAGTTGAAATCTTTTTGGTCGGGTCAATTTGGCTAACCAGAAAATAGGGTTTATAACCCAATTCAACCTTACCCTACATTTAAAATATTATAAAAGTTATGAATATTTAACGTTTAAAAGTGATATTAATGATGCGTTATGTCTTATGAATATATGATTAAATTTTAGTTATTAATGTGATATATAGTTAACGACTCTTGTCACAATCGCACTTTTGATGACAGCATGCGATTGTGCAGCACTCACTTTATAACAAGAAGTGAGTTAAGCCAATTCATTCTTGCGTCGCTTACAGCCAAGCGACGTATGCTCGAGCCTCTAGCCCCGGTTCAAAGTTTAGAAAACGGGGACAGAGAGATTTCGAAAGAGAGTTTTGAAAGAAAGATTTGAGAGATTGAAATTGGTGTTATATGTGATGCAAACAAAAAGACAACAACAACGGCTTACAGCATATAACTATCGGGTAAGGGATATGACTAGATCACGACTAGACCACCTCAACCTAAAGACTCGGGTTGAATATTGGGGAGAGTAATTATTGATTTTATTTGTTATAATTAACCAAAATACACTTGTTTGTTAATTATAATTAAGCATTTTAAAGAAGTATTAGTGAGGAAAGTCAGCTGGCAATTGTTAGTAATCAAGTGTTTATCGACCTAATTATAGTTAACCCACCAAAAATCTTGGAAATAATATATATATATATATATATGTTTTTTTAATTCCATTGCCAAATCGTGTCATGATTATTTCAGCTGCAGCAGATACCTTACTTAAAGCCCTTAATTTCATTTATAAAACACGATAAAGTGGGCCCCCCTTGGAAAATTGGTCCAACTCCTCAATTTAATCCTTAATTACATCGAAAAATGTATCCAATATAAAAGTGTCTAATTTTAGTATATAACGATATTCCAATATATAAATTCCGTTGAAAAGGATACACGAATAAACCAATATTACATTTGAATGGGAGCTTGTAACGACTCATTTGGGATGCGCTCCAACATTCCCTTACATCCATTGCAATGTAGTCATGATGCATTTTAAAGTCCCGAGGGGAAGCCCGAAAGGGAAAGGAAAAGTCTAAAGAGGACAATATCTGCTAGCGGTGGATCTGGGTGGTTACAAATGGTATCTGTGATGTCCCACATTGGTTAGGGAGGAGAACAAACCACCATTTATAAGAGTGTGGAAACATTTGCATAGTAGACGCGTTTTAAAGTTTGAGGGGAAGCACGAAAGGGAAAGCCCAAAGAAGACGGTATCTACTAGCGGTGAGTCTGGGTCGTTACAAATAGTATCAGAGCCAGACACCGGACGATGTGTCAGCCTTCTCGCTATTCCCGGAAGGGGATTAGACATGAAGTGGTGTGCCAATAAGAACGCTGGGTCCCGAAGGGAGTGGATTGTGCCTTCTTGCTGGGCCCTGATGGGGGTGGATTTGGTTGCAGTCCCACATCGATTGGAGAAAGGAACGAGTGGCAGCGAGGACACTGGGTTAGAACCAATATTAATGTGTGAGAACAGTTTTCACTCGTAAAATCACTTCAAGATAAGTAGATAACATGGTAATGTCGCGGGAATTGGAGTCATTTTGATGGGTAATCTTTGGGGAGTACAGTAAAATTAACATTAAATTGAACACATAATTATAGCATAATGCATGGTTATGTCGGAAAAGGTGGTCGTGCAATTATGATGTTCTTTTAGCTAACTACAAGAGCTATCTACATATGAATATGATCCATTAATATGAATATTCGGTTGCTTGCTTTATAACCTCTCTCTCATAATTATATCAATTATGAATTATCCATATAATTATGAATCTTATTATATCCACATATCATGCTTAAGATAACATAAACAAATACATGGAGTGAACACACTGAATTCTCTTTAAACGGTAACGATTTCGCCAATTTTACATTTTTAAACTGTTATCTTGTCGGGCCCATTTACGTTGATTAGCTCTACTTATACGTATAGAAGAGAGAGTGAATGAGATTCTATATAGTGAGCTTGGTAATAACGAAACTCACGAGAGGAGAACAAAACATTTTTTATAAGGGTGTGGAAACCTCTTATTAACAGACACGTTTGAAAATTTTTGAGGGAAAGTAAAAAAGGGAAAATCTAAAGAGGACGATATCTGCTAGCGGTGGGACAAATAGTATCAGAGCCAGACAATGGGCGGTGTGCCAACGAGGACGTTGAGCCCTGAAAGGAGTGGACACAAGATGGTGTGCAAGCGAAGACGTTGGATAGTGTGCGAGAGAGTGAATGAGATACTATATATGATGGCATTGGCCATTGGGTGTCCCTCCAATGCTTCAAGTTGGCGCTTCCTTTGTCATAGAATGGTGCACGCATGCCAACTTCACATGAGAGACTTGCTTTCATCATGCCTAATATAATTACACCAAACAATGGGACACGAGAGGTGGTTACCCAATTGTAATTTTTGGTATCATCACCTTCAAAACTCCTATATCTCTCGCTACAATCAACTCGTGCTTGTCTATACCCCGTGTCGGTTGCATTTCACCATGTCCAATTTTGCATCTATACGTATCCATTGAAAGACGTTGACCATAAGCAATTTAACGTGTGAAAAACCGCTTACTACATGTAATAGCCCAAGCCTACCTCAGCGTCTGCTCTCACACCCTATAAAGAATGTTTCATCCCCTCTCTCAATCCGTGTGAGATCTCACAATCTACCCATAAGGTCCAACGTTCCCTAGTACACTGCCCGATGTCTGGCTCTGATACTATTTCTAACCGTTCAAGCCTACCGCTAACAAATATTGTCTGTTTTAGCCCGTTACATATCATCGTCAACCTTATAGTTTTAAAACGCGTATGTTAAGGAGAGGTTTTCACACCCTTATAAGAAATGTTTTATCCCCTCTTCCAACCGATGTGAGATCTCATAATCCANCTCTTCCAACCGATGTGAGATCTCATAATCCACCCCTAAGGAAGCCCACGCTGATGTCTGGCTTTGATACTATTTCTAACCGCTCAAGCCTACCACTAACAGATATTGTCTGTTTTAGCCCGTTACATA
>NW_019648093.1:0-772 GCF_002806865.2 Cucurbita pepo subsp. pepo
ATTTCATTACTTAGTCCTATTTAACAAATTCTAATTTTAGCTTTCTATTTTTAAAAGTAAGGTTGTTTTGTGTGTGTGTGTTTTTTTTTTTTAAAAAAATAATGAGTATTTCTTTTTCTTGTTTTTAACCTAAATTTAAAATTAGATATAGCTTTTTTTATTAAAAAATAGATTACAAAACAAGTAAAAATTGAATGCACTATTTTAGAACTCGTAAATAAAACAAACACATAGTTTTGCTTTTTTTTTAAAAAAAAAAAAAAACAGAAAAGGAAAACATGATTATCGAGTTCAATTTAAAATTTTCCAAAGTTCCCTGCCTAGTTTCTATACTGTTATTTAGCAGCTACTTTTCGCATGCAAGAGTTAATACATAAAAGAGCATATTATTTTATACATACTGAACTTTTTTAAAAAAATTAATTAATTTTGATATATGATAAAAATAGATTAAATTATCGCATGCAAGATGCATGTTAGTATATATATCCTTCTTTAATAATGGTTATCAATTTTGATCATTTAAATGTTTTCTCATGTAATTTACACAAAATTAACTTTTAAAGATTATGTTGTATGTCCTTAAAATTAGGGAAGTTTAAGCTGCTTTGACTTATTTTTTCTTAAAATGTTTTTGAAAATATGCTCTCTTTTTTTTAAAGAGTTTTGTTTGCATATTTGTCTAGTACACTACATTCAAAAGTGATTATACCGTAACATATTTTTTTACGTTCTTTGGATATAGATATATTCTTCTTTTTTTTTTTTTTTT
>NW_019648093.1:2693-3457 GCF_002806865.2 Cucurbita pepo subsp. pepo
TTTTCCACCTAACAATGAGATATCTGTGAAAAACATTGAATTCATGTGGCTTTTGGCTTTGAAATTGGACCTACGTTATTATATATAGGTAAAATTCTTTGCATTCCCTGAAACTCTTGGAAAGAAGAAGAACAATAAGTATCGTTGGTAGATATGTTATGATTCTTCTGTAATTCAGAGGACACTTTCTCTTGGTGGAAAGTGCTTTCTTCCAGCTCTTGTTTTTCAGTCCTACAGGAATGAAAAAAATGCATTATGTTCTAGATGAATATTCGAAAGGCGAAGCGGAATCTCAAGACGAATGTCATGTACTTGTAAAACAAACGAACTCTTAGAAAGAAGAGGAGGCTGGCATGGGGAGTGTTAGGAACTACGAATCTCTACAATGGTATGATATTGTCCACTTTGAGCATAAGCTCTCATGACTTTGGTTTCGGCTTTCCCAAAAGGCCTCATACCAATGGACATGTATTTTATGAACTCATGATCATTCCCTAAATTAGTTAATGTGAGACTCCCTCCCAACGATCCTCCCCTCGAACAAAGTGCACTATAGAGCCTCTCTTAAGGCCTATGTAGCCCTCGAACAGTCTCCCCTTAATCGAGGCTTGACTCCTTTCTCTGGAGCCCTTGAACAAATTATACCCTTTGTTCGACACTTGAGTCACTTTTGACTAGACTTTCGAGGCTAACAACTTCTTTATTCAACACTTTGAGGATTCAAAGAACTGAGTTTGTAGCAGTATATAAGATGTCAGAATGGT
>NW_019648094.1:0-532 GCF_002806865.2 Cucurbita pepo subsp. pepo
GTTCATTTGGTTTCATTGCACAAATAATTATAATATATAAAATTAAGAGACTAATATTTTTGAAAAATAAATTTGGAATTTAACATAAAATAAAAAAAAAAAAGAAAAAAAAAAACGAAAAAATTTCAGTTCGTTTTGGCGGCAAACTCTCATAAAAGCCCATTTCTCCGTCACTGCTGGGTTTAGAAGCATCGCTACCACTTGCACAGCCGCGGTTCTTCCCCGCTTCGGTGGTCCGGGCAGGTGCTCCAGCTGCGGCCCGATGTGTTGAGCTTCTTCTCCGCGCTCGTGCTGTTTCCATTAACTCCCTTGAATTCCGAGTGAAATTTCTTTTCCTTACTCTTTTTTTGCGTCTTTCTGTCTTATAATCTTAAATTAGTAGCGCTGTAAATGAGTGTTTGTTTCTTAATTTCACTGTTCTTGGTAATTTATAGCGAAGTAGGCGATCTGGCTTTGATATGACTTGAGGTGGACTTCTTTTTAGTTTTTTTTTTTTTTTTTTTTTTTTTTTTTTTTTTTTTTTTTTTTTTTT
>NW_019648094.1:863-3453 GCF_002806865.2 Cucurbita pepo subsp. pepo
TTTTTTTTTTTTTTTTTTTTTTTTTGTGTGTGGTTAAGTAATGAGTATCTCAAGATTTGATCAAAGAGATGAAGAAAAACATAAGAATATGACTGGTTGATTGTTGAAATGATAATTATGCTATATGAACTTACTTACTATCCCATTTGAACCTCGTTTTTGTTTCTTTATATGGTTGGTTTACTGCATTCCTTTGAAATCTTGATTGTCTATTTGATATTGAATTTGAATTAAGAGCTAAATCAGTATCATTTACATGTGGTAATCATTGAAACACTCGATGGTTTCTGCTGAAGATTTTTTACTGTTCTTTTTGTTCTCTTGCTTCTTTGCATCCTGAAAATTTTCGTGTGGCTGAATATGAGATCCCACATCGATTGGAGAAAAGAACGAGTGCTAGCGAGGACGCTGAGTCCCAAGGTGGGTGGATTGTGAGATCCCACATCGATTGAAGAGCAGAACAAGTGCCAACGAGGACATTAGACCCCGAAGGGGGGTGAACTGTGAGATCTCACATCAGTTGGGGAGGTGAACGAAACATTCTTTATAAGGATGTGGTAACCTTCCTGTAACATACGCGTTTTAAGAAACCTTGAGAGGAAGTCTGAAAGGATAATATCTAGTAGCGGTGGGCTTGAGCAATTATACTGGAAGTTCTAGCTATCCTAATTCCTTCTTCAACTTTTATTTGGGCAAATTTGTTTGATAAGTTCAAATGTAACTCTCGAGACTTGAAATGTTACGAATCTTCTTAGGGACGTATTCCTTGTTAACTTGAAAGTTGTTTTTGGAGCTAGCATAGTTATAAACTGAGTTAGATGTTCAAACTGAGTTATAAACCGAGCTAGCATAGTTATAAGTTGTTTTTGGAGCTAGCATAGCTAACCAGTGATTGTATGAAGTTATGGGATAAACCAAGTTGAAGTAGTGATGACAGTGTTCCTCACTTTCCTTAGAACTTTGCTTGAATGTTTTCATCCCACAAAATAGTCAGATTCTTTCTTTACAATGGATGGATGGTAAAGATTTTGGTCATGTTCTTCTTTCTGGGAATCAAGTTTCGTGGATTGAGATCAAAGTTAGGTGGATTTTCTCAGTTTTTTCTTGTGTAGAGGTGAACCTTTCTGGTAGCCCCTATAAAGGCTTATTATTCACTGATTGATATCAAGCATGGTATCACGAGGTTTGTTTTTGCTATCTTTGTCATTAAGGCTTTTCTACCTTTGTTGGTTGGCACTCAATTAGCCATAGTCAAGAACTTTGCTTTGCTTTGCTACCAAGTGATGCAGCCTACCTTTCGTATAGGCACTTGATTCAAAACGTGAAATAATAAAAAACGTGATTTTCTTGTTCTGATCAACAACAGTACGTTCTTTTGTGATTCTATGAGATCCTACGTTGGTTAGAGAGGGGACCATTTCTTATAAGGGTGTGGAATCCCTGGTAGAGGTATTTTAAAATCGTGAGGTTGACGACGATACGTAACGGACAAAAGCAGACAATATCTACTAGCAGTGGTCTTGGGCTGTCACAAATGGTATCAGAGCCAGACACCAAGTTGTGTACCAGTGAGGACGCTGGCCCCAAGGGGGTGGATTGTGAGGTCCCACATTAGTTGGAGAGAGGAACGAAGTTTCTTATAAGGATGGATGTGGAAACTGTGTTTTAAAACCGTGAGACTAATGACGATACGTAACGGGCTAAAGCAGACAATATTTACTAGTGGTGGTCTTGGACGGTAACACCTTCTCTCTAAAAATATTAACTAGCTAATGAAAGTGGCCATGGCTAATAAGAAACAAAACTACCAGTAGGGTCTTGTCTAGTTCAGTCCCTTTGACTAGAAAGTCTTTTACTGTTACTACATCTGCACATGATGCCACTTTATTCACCTCTTTTGGGAACTTCATTTGTCTGTTTATGCACATTTTTTCACCTCTCCTAAATTATCTTAAACAGTGCCATTCATTGCTTCAAGGCGAATCAGAGTATTAGAATATAAAACAAATGTATCGATCGATTTTGTGTTGTTTCTTTTGTTTTAGAGTATTGATGGACATAGATGAGTGCAGATTCTGAGGGTTTAACGAGACCAGGGGGCGACGCATACGAGCTCGATTGATATAGTTCAGGTATGCTTGATTTTTGGCTCACTTATTATATTAAGCTAGGATACTTAACCATGGAATTGAATCATCTGTTTGGAGTTCTCTGAATTTGTGTCAAGATCCCATGATTGAAGGATAGAGCAGGGACCAAGCAGGGACCAAGATGATATCTTTGGTCCTATCATGGTCCATTCTGATCCTTCCATGTTTTGTTGTGCTCGCTCATTAAGACCCATCAATTTTAATGGTTAAATATCACTTTCAAAATCCAAACAACCCAAGCCTCAAAAAGAAAAGAAAAAAACCCAACCTCAACTAGCTTTTATATTTTGTTAACTTAACACGTGGAGGCGATGATTCAAACCATTATCGACTTTTAGAATCTTATTCCGGAGGTGGGGGAACTAACCACTGTAGACCTTTAAAATCCTATTATGGATGTGGGAGATCGAACCATTATTGACCTTTAGAATCCTATTCTG
>NW_019648095.1:0-589 GCF_002806865.2 Cucurbita pepo subsp. pepo
GTTGTAGGGGAGGATGCCCGTGTCGGTTGGCGTTCCGGGTCTAGGCACGGACTCCAGGTCATGTCCTCAGGTGTGGGTCGTGAGGCTGGGTCGTGAGGGAACGCATGTTGGGCTGTCTATTTACCGGGCCGAAGGGCTGTCAATTTATTGCGCGACACGTTTCGCCTTCGAGAGGGGATGCGTCGTGGACTATGAAACGGACACGCATGTTGGCTCGTCGAATTTAATGGGCCGAAGGGGTATATCTGTATGTGTGTGGTTTCTACATGAATGACACATGGGTCATCGAATTTAATGGGCCATGTGCATGAGTGACACATGTCATGTTGGGCCGTGAGATTTAATGGACCGAAGGGATATGGGTCATCTGCATGAGTGACACATATCGTGTTGGGCCATCAAATTTAATGGTTTACGGGTATCCAGTTTTGGTCCGACAGATCCTTTCTTCTTCGACGAATTTCAGATGTAATTTTCAACGATTTTCTCTCTTCTTCCCGCGACGTTTCTCATCGTTTCTCTTTCTTTTGAAAAAAAACATTATGATATGATATATTTATGTAATTTGAATGATAGATGTGATTGACAT
>NW_019648095.1:2904-3453 GCF_002806865.2 Cucurbita pepo subsp. pepo
CTTGCTTTAGGTTTGATGTTTAAACCGATTCATTGAATTAGTTTTGATCAAGCTAATTCTGGAGTGAATTGTCTTGGTATCTAAGAGTGACCATCATAGATTCCAAGTTCGATCTAAGAGTCATTCATCTTCTAACTAGCTCTTGGTTGGAATCAATTCGTTAAGTTAGCTTTCTCTGTGAGCGTTTTGCAAGGATTCTAGAAGGACCTCTAGCTTTGCAAATTCCAGCATTGTAGGCACTTATCACTTATCATAACACTTCATCTATTACGTCTTCCAAGGCTAGGTTGGTTGCTCCTTCAACCCTTTTTTCGGCTCGATAGGCTTTTGCAACGTGCCCCATTCTGCCACAATTGTAACATTTATCAGAGTTACAATCATTCGCATAATGACCATATTTTTTACATTTGTAACACTGGATGATTGATCGGCTGCCTCACCCTCGACTGCGTCCTCTTCCACGCCAATTTGCTTGGCTCGACTATCTCTTCTCCTTATAAATTTCTTCATTTTTGCTGTCCTGACTACCTTGACCATTCCCGCGACTTC
>NW_019648096.1:0-3450 GCF_002806865.2 Cucurbita pepo subsp. pepo
TGGAGCTGGCGGAATAGGTGGTATAGCTGGGCATGGACTTGGCGGAGGTGGCGGAATCGGTGGTATACCTGGACTTGGAGGAGCTGGTGGAGTCGGAGGATCCGGCGGCGGTGACAGTGGGAACGGTGGAACTGGCGGAATCGGCGGAGCAGGCGNTGGCGTTACAGTCGGTGGCTCTGTTCGGCCATAAATTAATGTTAAAATGTTAATTTCCACGTTAATTATTGCTTTAATGTTTAACTGTTAATCTACGCACGTGTATTATCGTGGTAGCGTTTTCATTCTGTTTGTAAAAACTTTGCTGATTTGGATGGCTGCATGCATTCCACGTGTTTTTCTAGAAATAAATATTTCTTTTTCTTTGCAAATTTCTTAAGATTTTGAACTTAAATCTCCATCATTATTACTGTAATTTAAAAAATATATAAAAAATAAAATTAATTAAAACCTCTTACTACTAATTATATTAATTTAAATTTTTTTATTAATTATTTATATTTAAAATTAGTAATGAAATTTGGTTGATGTTTTATTTTAAAAATATTATTAGATTTTCAAATATTTAAGAAAAATCTATAATTTCTCCCATTTTATTTTTTTTTTTTTGAAAAAGGGTTATTAATAAAAATTTGAAAATTAAAATTAAATTTTTAACCATATTTTTAAAATAAATTATTAATAATTTTCATATTTTTTAAATTTGGTTCAAAATTTAAGAAAAAATTCAAAACAATTTTGGTCGGCCAATATAACAAATTATTTTTTATTTTTAAATAAAATTTTATATTTTTAGTAACTTTAAATCTTCTAATTTTCCTTTTTTGTTTTTATTGAAATTAAATATTATAAAAAAAAATTAAAATTAATTATATCATTTTAAATTTTTTATTAATTATTTATAATTAAGATAAATTAATTAAAAAAATAATTTTACGTTAAAAAAAACAATTGAACTTATAAAACCATTTATAAATATAATTATACTTAATTTCTTATGAAAATAGTTTTTTATCCAAAATCTCAATCAATCCAACTACGAAGGCCAGGCAAGAACAGCAGTTTTGTTTCAAAACCTAGTTTAATTTGGAGACGTAAATGAGTATGTGTATTCATATTATAATCGTAACTTACATTCATGTAATTTTTTGATTGAATATTATAATTGTAACTTCTATAAGTATAACTTCCTGATTGAATTTGAGATACTAATTTATACCTTATTCACTCAACTACGCTCAGATTGACAACAACAAAATATTATCTTGTAGATAATAGAATTTAAAACTAATTAGTAAAAAACATTAAAAAAAAAAAAAAAAACTGTCAGATTAAGACTTACAATAAAACCATGTATTTGGATGGTGCTAATTTCATCTCAATAAATATATAAAGAATTCCACCTTTAGTCGCGAGTGGTACAAGATATTTATATTTTTATTTTTGTCATACCAATAATAATAGAAAATTAGTTCAATTTAAATTATATATAAAATAAAATTAAAATTAAATAAAACTTTCAACTCATAATTATATTATTTTAATTTTTTATTAATTATTTATAATTAAGACAAATGAATAATAATAGAAATATTGAAAATTGTATTCTATTAAAAAACAAATATTTTTAGAGATATAATTAAAATATTTAAGTGTATTTTTTTAGATTTTTAAAAAGTTAAAAGTTATTAATGAAAATTGGAAAGGTAAGAATATTATTTTAATATTTTTTTAAATTTGTTAGAATTTTTTTTAAATAAATTATTAATACTTCCTATTCAAATTAACTCTAAATTATATTATGGAAATTTATTAAATAGAATTTTCAACTCATAATTATATTATTTTAATTATTTACTATTAAATAAATGAATAATAATAAAAATATTGAAAATTGTATTTTATCTAAAAACTAATATTTTTAGAGATATAATTAAAATATTTAAGGGTATTTTTTAGATTTTTAAAAAGTTAAAAGTTATTAATGAAAATTGGGAAGGTAAGGATATTATTTTAATATATTTTTTTTTGTTAAGTTTGTTAGGATATTTTTTTAAATAAATTATTAATACTTTCCATCCAAATTAACTTTAAATTATATTTGAAACTCTTATTTAATAATGTTTAAAATATTTTTAAAAAAATAAAATACAAAGTTTGATATATATTTTTTTTATTAATTTAATCTAACCATTTTCATTTAAAAAAATAAAATTGGTTGAAAATTATATAATAAAATTATTTTTATATACTTTTATGAAAATTTGAAAATTTAATAGATAGTTATTATTTTGAAGTTTTAAATAACTTATTTATTCAATAGTTAGTGTTATGTTTATTAAAAATAGATGAGAGACACTAACCTAAATAAACTAACGTAAACAATTTGAAATAAATACACATATAATTTATCCTGAATTTATTATATTGTTGATTAATTTTATCAAAATTTTAATTATCTCTTACCAATCACAATTACATGACTTTTTTTTTTCAATATTATCTAAACTTTTTCTTTACTATTTATAAAAGTTTTTAAAACGTGTATTTTAGGAGAGCTTCTACTCCTAATAAAAAATGTTTAGTTCTCCCCTATAAAAAAATATTAGTAGAGAATAAAAATGTTAGTGAAGGTTTGTGAATAGAGATAGAGTAGAATGCTATATTTTGTAAGCAGATAACTATGAAAATTGTCCATTTCTAACTGTGTTAACTGGTCGAAGTGTGCCGCTAGTAGTTATTATCCGGATCATTACGTATGGTCGTCAGCCTCGTAGTTAAAAAAGGTGTCTAGTACAAAGGAGTTTCTACCAATCCACCTCTCTTGGGAGTTCAGCATCCTCGCTGTCACAACGACCGGAGTTAAAGTATTCCTTATAAAATTGTGGAAACTAATCCTAAGAGCCCAACATTCTCGCTGTCACACTAGTGGAAACCAATCCACCTCTCTTGGGAGTTCAGCATCCTCGCTGTCACAACGACAGGAGTTAAAGCATTCTTTATAAAATTGTGGAAACTAATCCTAAGAGCCCAACATTCTCGCTGTCACACTAGTTGGAGTCAAAACATTCTTTCGCGGTGGAAACCTATGAAATCTCCCTAAAACTATAAGACACTGATAGATCATGAGTCAAAAATATATGCAGCTAGATAATTAAATTTTAATTTTCTCCCAACAACACAATTTAATTTATAATTTTTAAAATTTAAAATAATTTTTAAGCTTATGCGTTTGCGGCAAAAATGAAAATAAGGTCATATAAAACCACTAGTTTCTTTACTAAAATTGAAGGCGGGAAGCTTCAAATAATCAAGTGTTCGGACAGGGAGAGCAAGCGGAGCGATGGAGGAAAGTAGGTCAAACAGCGATTTACAGAGCATTATCGATGCCATTTCGTCGTCCGATGTAAGCGCTATTTTATTAATTTCATCTCATTTCCTTATCTTCTGACT
>NW_019648097.1:0-1288 GCF_002806865.2 Cucurbita pepo subsp. pepo
TATGTTATAAGGTTTTATACATCGAAATATACCAATTTTGTACTTTAAAACTTATGATTATCTTATTTATCCAATAATTTACACTTTTTTATTTTATCTAAAAATAAATAAATAAATAAATAAAAACATTAAAGGGCATAGGGTATATATAGGTATACCACTAGGAGTGTTGTACCCGCGCCACTTTCAAGTTTCATGATCATCGACCTCTAACTTACCGAATTGAGCCCTAACCGCAACTGCAAGCTTGCCGTTTAGATTCTGATATTAGGAATAATCTCTTCTCCTTTTAGAATTGAAATTCTCCCAACTCCAAAATGATCTGAGTTCCCTGCGATCCATCCCCGTGTTTTGTCCATGGCGATCCAATTTAAGTTCAGGAGCTCGGTGATCTTCGACTCGGTGGATATCGATGGCCGACCCTCCATATCAATTGGCGATCTTAAATCCAAAATTATTCGGATGAAGAACCTCGATACCTGCCAAAACTTTGATCTCGTTTTCTCCGATGCCCGTACCGGCCAAGGTATTCCGTCATCTCTCTGCCGCTATTGGTTGCATGGTAATTGGACTCGAGTGGAAGAGTCCTCGGATTTACCATATCGTTCAGTTCATAGTAATGGATGATCCTTGAGATTTTACCCTGTGAAACGACGTTTTGACGTAGTCAGTGCATATTGGAATTAGGCAGCTCAAACGCATTTGCCTTTGTGTATAATTTCATTTGTATTGAAGGTATTTAGCTTAAAATTTTATCTTGATACTCCTTATTTTGCAGATTTGGTTGACGAGAAATTTGAAATTCCTAGTGGTTCATGCGTGATCATAAAGAGAGTTCCTGCGGGATCAGTTCCTTCCAATGTGTAAGATGCCCTGTTTTCTTAATTGAGTTGTTTATGACAATAATTGTAGTTTCGGAATTTACAGACCTGTTATGTGCATGCTTCTGCACCTATATTTATATTTTTGTTGCTGCAAAATCAACTGTGTTTTGAGTATTATCTCTTACTTTTACCGAAAATTTTGGGCAAAAACAGTGTTCACTTTGTGTTACTGCTACAGAGAGCCTTACAAAACTCAATTCGAATCACCAACTTCCAATTAGTTTGAATTATTCAATCCTAACTGAAACTTACCGGCGGTTTTCCATATAATGATACTGTAATGCAGTGTACATCACGACTTGTTTGGGAAATTTCAAGTCAAAGACACTGACATGGTTAATTCATCTCATCCAGTGGTATGTTGATTATTACTTTACTTGTTAGTTGCTTTTTTTTTTTTTTTT
>NW_019648097.1:2539-3449 GCF_002806865.2 Cucurbita pepo subsp. pepo
TGATTTTGGTGTAGACTTATACCCTATTCGCAAAAGAACATCATCAATTTCTCTCAATCATAAAAAATATGATGCTGTTAGGTTGTTTGTTTTCCCTATCATTCTTCTCCTTTTGCTATCAAGTATATCTGCAGTCCTATTAACTCAACCGGAAATCTTTTATTATGTTTTCAGACATTATAAGGAGACTGAAAGAGGATATATTGAGCCTGAAGGAAGTGGCATTAGTGAGGCTATTCAAAGAGGTCTTCCTTGAATTTTGTTATGGTGTTTTTGGTTTCTAATCCAGTTCTTATCTAAATATCACTATGTTCAGATTCAAGTCATGGTACAACAGTTGGAGGAACTGAGCTGCAAACAAACATAAAAGTTCATATTGGCGAGGGAATTGGTTTGGAGAAGTAAGATGCGTAGTTACCCTCTTTCACTCTAATAGTTTGGTTGTCATTTGTTTTGATAATCTAACTTGTCGTACCTGTTGGAATTTGTAGACCAGTTGTTGCAATGGCTTCAGTGAATCATGATTGTGAAATACCGCCAGAACTGAAGTGTACTCTTTGCAAATCACTCTTTGTGGATGCCGTTATTATTGGTTGCTGTAAGCATAGCTTTTGTGAGAAATGTAAGTTTCTGGAGCCCATTGTTCGATTCTCTAACAATCTGCATTTGGAAATATTTTGTGAACTTGGTTTTTGTGAGAAATGTAAGTTTATGGAACCCATTGCCTAAATTCTTATTGTTTCTGCATTTGAAAATATTTGTGAACTTGAGTGATACACCCCATGACATTGTAAGCATCGGTTCTGTAAATTCTATGATGCCATGTTCTAAAAGTATGGTTTTTAATATAAATTTTCTCATAGCCTTAAGACTTGGTTGTAGTGGTTTTAGTGGTAAACGGTCTTAAATC
>NW_019648098.1:0-870 GCF_002806865.2 Cucurbita pepo subsp. pepo
GGATTGAAGGAGACTGAACCGACACGCTTTTCCTTCTTTCTTCTGAATGAACCTGAACCTTCGAACACTTGGGTTTCACTAAGGTAGTAAATAGGTTATTCTTTCTCTTTCACTCAGTAAGGTAAATGGGTTGGTTGTTGGTTCAGTAGCTCTTTTCTTTGACGAACTGTATGTAACTCGATGGATTCCTTCTCTTTCCCAGGACGTATGGCCGGTCGGTCTCTTCTTCTTCTTTCCTTCACCTTTCGTACCTAAATAGGTGTTTGTTCGCTTCTTTCTCGGGGAATGGAGTCTCCGGTCAAGCAACTAATTCATTTCCTCTACTTGTAAAGGTTCTTCAAATAGAATCCTCTCCTGTTTCGACTGAGCCTTCAACCACTCTGTCTTCGCTCCCTCTCCTCTCCCTGAACTGTAACTGTAAAAGAAGAAGAGAGATTAATGATCAATAACTACTTAGCCTCTCCCGGATTTCAGAGTTCCCAAGGGAAATAGGTGAATGTGAGTTATTATAAGGAAGTGATTGTTCCCCTCTCCCTATGTTTTGGGTCATTTCACTAGGCTGAGGATTGAATGAAATCTCTTCTTGCTTGAACTCCTTCTCGTGGCTTCGCACCTTCCCCTTTTCTGATATTAGCGGAACCTTAAACTCATTCTCCTGATTTCACTCTTTCAGAAGGTAAAGCTATTTGACGAACCTGAACCGATATGACCTTCAGTTTCACTATTCTTGAACTCGGTAAAGCTGCTAAGCGTCTTCATTTCCTCTGCCTGACCGGTAAAGAAAGACTAAACTCCAGATTCATGAGCCAGATTTCACTCTTAGGTAATTCGGAAGGAAAGACTCACCAAGAATGAGAGTGACCTATTGAA
>NW_019648098.1:1835-3446 GCF_002806865.2 Cucurbita pepo subsp. pepo
TTCAGGAACTGTATGTAACTCCTCTAGATGCATTATAGTTGTAGAACTTCACTCAATCACCTTCACTTTAGTTTAGAGTCGAGTAAGAAATGAATGAAAGAAGGTAGAGGAAAGACTATCGATTAATTAGACTGATTGAACTCGTAAATAGGCGGGTTGGCTGGCTGATCCGCTACTGAACCGTAACCTTCTTTTCTTGCTTTCACTCATGAACCAGATTGAGCTCCATAATCGATATTACATTACCAGCAATCAGTTAGTGTTCCTTATTCTCAGGAAGTGATTGTGAACAGGAAGTCAAGACTCTCGCAAGATTCATTCATTCATTCTTTCTCCGTAACCTGATTGAACTTCTCTTTCTCCTGAACAGTTATTGTGTGTGAGTTATTCATTCTTTAACTGATCTTGATCCTGAACCAAAGAAGACGATATTCCCTATTTTTTAGGCCATTTCACTCTTTCACAGTAACCGAGGGATGGAGGCAGCTAATGAATTTAATATCCCTGAGCAGTAAAAGAAGAAGAAAGATTAATTAGACTCAACCGACCCCCTTTTCCTGATCTCGGCTCGGTAAGCTTAGCTTCTCTCCTTCTCTCCTTGACTCCTCCTCTACCTATGTTTTAAGCCATTTCAGTCTGTAAAGCGTATTCAATGAATTTACTCGGCTGTAACCAAAGACTCCTTATTAATTATCTATCCTGAACCTTTAATTCGACTGACCAGGAAGGAAAGAGGTAAACTCCTGCCCCTATGGATTCGGTCTCCTTATTCCTATTTCTTCTTTCAGAAGGTAAGGCATATTCATTCAGTTTTTCTTTTCTTTTACTGGGTAAAGCAGCTTCTCTCCTTCTGGAATTGTAACCTCCTCTCTCTCCTTTTCTTTTCCTATTTCTTCTTTGCCTGGGTAAATGAGTGAATTCAGTACAGTAGCTCTTTTCTCTTTTCCGAGGTAAATAGGCTTTCTTTGATTCTCTTCCTCTTATTTTATGGGTAAGTCAAAAGGTTAAGTCAGTTCTCCCGGATTCAGTTCTTTGCCCAGAGAAGATTCTAGTAACCCTGCCTCTGCCTGCCCTGCATTGATTGGACTGATAAGGTAAAACAGCTAATGAATTGACTCTCTTTCACTAACTATTCTTTCACTAGGTTGGTTGAGTAGCTAATTCATGGACTTGCCCTTCACTGTCAAGGATCTTGACTCCTTATGACTGAGCTAGATTGCCCTCGGTAAAGCTCCTTCACCTATTTCTTCTTTAACTTCTCTTGCTTGCTTGATCCTTTCACTCTTTTACTCTGCGGTCAAGCTATTTGAGGAACCTGAACCGGACCCGATATTCCCTATCCCTTCCAGTCAGTCGGTAAAAGAGATGAATGAGAGTCGCTGAGCTTCAGAACCTTTATTTAACTAACCTGACCTTCACCAAAGCAAAGACGATATTCCCTATTGTCATTCTCACTCGGTAAAGCCGCCGTTCTTTCATTAAGTAAGTAAAGACTGAACTCAAGCTGCATTATCCTGAACTACTTGTTCCGTTCGTCTTCATTATTCTTTCAGTATTCTTTATAGACGATGCGAGGTAAACTCCTTCTGTTTGCTCCATTGCCTGACCCTC
>NW_019648099.1:0-510 GCF_002806865.2 Cucurbita pepo subsp. pepo
ACCGTGACTCAGTTTATTTAGCACGTACTTTAAACATCCACGATTAGGGTTTGATTTTTATCACCCTTTTACAGTTTTAGGCACTTCGTTTCTTCGAAATTGTCTTCTAAATCATTATCCTTGATCATTCAAAACAAAAGTTTTGAAAAACGTAGATCGTGACTCGGTTTTTTTAGCACGTACCTCAAACATCACATAGTCGAGTTTTCGAATTAGATTTCCATTTTAAGTACTATTTTATTGTTTTATGCACACTGTTTCTTAGAAATTCTATTCTAATTCATTATGGTTGATCATTACCCACAGAAATTTCATAAAATGGTGACCCTGACTTGGTTTTTTTAGCATGTAATTCAAACGTCACAGATTAGGGTTTCCGTTTTAAGCACACTTTTATTGTTTTATGCACTTCGTTTCTTCAACTTTCTATTCTAAATCATCATGCCCAATCATTCGCAACGAACGTTTCTAAAAACCTCGATCGTGACAAAGTTTTTTAGCAAGTACTTC
>NW_019648099.1:2304-3446 GCF_002806865.2 Cucurbita pepo subsp. pepo
GTCCCAGAGTAGGGTTCGATTTTAATCACTCTTTTACTGTTTTATGCACTCCGTTTCTTCGAAATTGTATTCTAAATCATTATCCCTCATCATTCCCCACAAAGTTTTGAAAAACGTCGACCGTGACTTGGTGTTTTAAGCACGTCCCCTCAAACAGCACATATTAGTGTTTTTGAATTAGAGTGTGATTTTAAGCACTCTTAGACTTTTTATGCACTCTGTTTCTACGAAATTCTATTCTAATTCATTATGCTTGTTAAATACTAACAGAAATTTTGAAAAACGTTGACCGTGACTTCGTTTTTTTAGCACGTACCTCAAACATCACATATTAGGGTTTCCGAATAGAGTGTTATTTTAAGCACTCTTTAACTTTTTATGTACTCCGTTTCTACGAAATTCTATTATAATTAATTATGCCTGATCATTACCCACAGAAATTTCGAAAAACGTTGACCGTGACTCTGTTTTCTTAGCACGTACCTCAAACGTCACATATTAGGATTTCTGAATGAAGGTTCGATTTTAAGCACTTTTTTAATGTTTTATGCACACTGGTTCTTAGAAATTCTATTCTAATTCATTATGGTTGATCATTACCCACAGAAATTTCAAAAAACGTTGACCGTGACTCGATTTTTTTAGCATGTAATTCAAACGTCACATATTAGGGTTTCGATTTTAAGCACACTTTTATTGTTTTATGCACTCCGTTTCTTCAACTTTCTATTCTAAATCATCAAGCCCAATCATTCGCAACGTCCCAGAGTAGGGTCCGATTTTAATCACTCTTTTACTGTTTTATGCACTCCGTTTCTTCGAAATTGTGTTCTAAATAGTTATCCCTGATCATTACCCACAAAAGTTTTGAAAAACGTCGACCGTGACTCGGTGTGTTTAGCACGTACCTCAAAAATCACATATTAGGGTTTCCGAATTAGAGTGTGATTTTAAGAACTCTTTGACTTTTTATGCACTCCGTTTCTACGAAATTCTATTCTAATTCATTATGCTTGATCATTACTAACAGAAATTTTGAAAAACGTTGACCATGACTCCGTTTTTATAGCACGTACCTCAAACATCACATATTAGAGTTTTCGAATAGAGTGTGATTTTAAGCACTCTTTAACTTTTTATGC
>NW_019648100.1:0-396 GCF_002806865.2 Cucurbita pepo subsp. pepo
CGAAAAGTGTTTCTCAACCTCTTTGAATTTTTAGATCCAAGATTCACGTTCGTTCAGATCCGACGCTCAGCTTGCAGTGGGGTGTTAAGGATATTTAGTAATAAATTATAATTTACCATATATATTATATTTGATATTTTATTATAAGGCAAATATCTAATATTTGCCTTATTACCATAGTATCAAACAGTATATAATTTTGTCCAAGTAAGGTCGATTCTCATTCCCTGTATGATATCATAACACAAAATCGAGCAGAAGGGTTAACGATAAAATGATAACAAAACCCATTCGTCGAACTAACCATATAAAGGAAGGGTTGGTTGGAAACCATGTCTATACTTCTTGGCTTTAATCACAAGTAACTAAAGATATATAAGAACAACAGAATATGAA
>NW_019648100.1:2817-3445 GCF_002806865.2 Cucurbita pepo subsp. pepo
AGTCATCAAGCAGGTTTTTGGTAACATATATCGAGATAATTATTATGAAAAAGCTATTCCACTAGTGTGACTTAGATACCCTTTCTTTGTGGTATCAGTCATGCTATTTCAATAGCCTGAACTCATCATAGCCTCTCCCATCGGTTCTGAAGACTCCTTCGGCATCAATGTGCTCCAATTAAATAGATCAGGCCCTTTCTTGAACCAGAACCGGGCACAAAACGCCGAGGAGAAAGTAGAAAGCGAGCTATTTTCGCGTATACGCAATCTTGAAACCCAATTAGCTCACGAACTGTCTCATCAACCCTGGCGAGTATGAGTGCTTGGTAAAAGAGAATGTCGAATGAGAAAGACATTCGATTACGACAACATTCGCAACTACCAAAGTGCACTAAACCTCGCAGAGATCTTCAACCAAACGATAATGGAACTTCAAGCCCATTTAATCAATCTGCTCTGTACCTTATTGTTGACCGAACCGAATGCACGCTAGGCCTAAATTCTCTCTTAGTCACCCGAAGATGAAAGGAAGATCAGATCCGAAGTTTATGAATCGAAGAGAAAGTGGATCTGAGTTCTGCACGCTTTCATTTTCAAAAGCTTCGCTTGCCTACGGTACTTTATTCAG
>NW_019648101.1:0-905 GCF_002806865.2 Cucurbita pepo subsp. pepo
ACTATAGCCAAAGTATTCTTAGTTTATTAGATTTAGATTAATGATCGTAACGTTCACTTATTCAATAAAAATCTTTACTGAATAAACAACAATAATAACTTTATTGAAAATAGAATATGTTTTTTGTTTACAAACTATGAGTTTTAGGACATAAAACCCAACAAACTCCAACTTGGACTAAAACTCTAGTGGGGTTTTATAACGTTGAGTAGAGAGAAATATAATGAACTAGCGCATCACATACTCATGCCTTTTCTCCCACTTTCCCTAGACTACATAACTCGTAGTCCTAGACTCACTAGGTGCCCTTCAAACACTTTAGCAGTGAGGGGCTTTGTAAATGGATCAGCAATGTTGTGCTCTAAAGCTATCTGTGTGACGATCACATCTCCTCGTTGCACAATCTCCCTTATGAAATGATATTTGCGCTCAATATGTTTTCCTTGCTTATGGCTTCTTGGTTGTTTTGAATTTGCAACTACTCCACTGTTATCACAATAAAGAGTGATGGGAAGATGCATATTTTGAACGACTTTCAAATCAGTTAATAACTTCCTAAGCCATACAGATTCTTTCGCTGCTTCACAAGCAGCAACATACTCAGCCTCCAGGGTGGAATCAGTAGTGCAACCTTGCTTTATGCTTCTCCATATTATTGCTCCTCCGTTCAGAGTGAAGACAGATCTTGATGTTGATTTTCTCGAATCTACATCGGTCTAAAAATCTGAATTAGTGTACCCTGTAAGGATCAGATCCTTAGCACCGTACATTAGCATATAGTCCCTCGTTCTCCTAAGATACTTGAGGATATTCTTAACGGCAGTCCAATGAGCACGTCCCGGATTGGACTGATATCTGCTGACAATTCCCACAGCATAGCATATGTCGGGTCGGGTACATAGCAT
>NW_019648101.1:2462-3442 GCF_002806865.2 Cucurbita pepo subsp. pepo
GATCTGATCGAAGTGTTTTAATAGTTTTACCTAATAGATTCTCAACCTCAGTCTTATACTCTCTAAATTTTTCAAGAGCTTCGAACTTGTGACGCATTAGGTAAAGATTGTCATATCTTGAATAATCATCAATAAAACTGATGAAATATTCATACCCTCCTCGTGCTTTAACATTCATTGGACCACAGAGATTTGTATGCACGAGTTCTAAGGTTTCTTTGGCTCTATAACCTTTTTCGGAAGATGATTGTTTAGTCATTTTACCCTCAAGACAAGACTCACATAGAGGTAAAGAGTTGTGTTCTGTAATAGCCCAAAAATAAACAAAGAAATAAACGAATAAACATAATTATAAAAATAGTTAAAATAATAATAATAAATTAATTAATTAATTTATAAAAATAAAAAATAAAAATAAAAAATCATTCCCCACTTCTCTCCACTAACCTCTCATCCCTTCCCACAATTATCTCTCCTCAACATATCCTTATGTCAACAAGTAACATTTACTGCAAAAAAGAAACAGAAAATAAATAATCGTAAGATTTACTTGAGAAAAAAATGAGAATGACCTTTACCCAGTTGAGATTCACCGGAGATTTACGTGAAGATAGATCTGATCAACAAGGTATATATTAAATCTTTATTTTCTTTTATCCTATTTTTTTAGAAATCACAACTAGATCTTCATCAAATTATTACAATGATCTAGGTTTGAGTTAGAAACTAAATGTCAATCATTTATACGATTCTAGTCAATCACGTCAGATTAGTAATATTAGATTAAATTTTTATCAGTAGCAAAATGAATAGATTAAAGATAGAATGACCAAGAAAACTTTTGAATAGGAAACACTGAGATAAGAAAAGATTTGGAAATAGAGATCACTGGAAATTTGGAAGGCATGACAACAGAATTAAAAGGAAACCGATAAAAAAAAAAGAAGATTAGGGAATTAAATCCACAAACTAAATATAGA
>NW_019648102.1:0-574 GCF_002806865.2 Cucurbita pepo subsp. pepo
TTAATCCTTTGACACTTTGCTTTATTTGCTTATTTGTCTCTTGAANTTATTTGTCTCTCGGATAACATACGAACTTGAATTCGTATTAATAGTCATAAAAAAGTAATTAAATTTGTACGAGGTATTCTTTAAAAGCAAATCAGGTAACAATGCATTAAATTTATTTAAAAATGATAAAAAAATTCATGACTAGTCTACCTAGTTTGTAAAAGAAAATGACCTAAAAGTTAAAAGAAATTTCATAGTGAATGATAGAAAAGATAAAAGGAAGACTATCCCCTCGCTGTCACAAATTTTAAACGACTCATGTTTAAGATTCAAATCAATATTCGAAATCTTGATTCGACACCTGATGGCTCTAGCATTCTCCTGCTACATAGTCACGTTACATACTCCTCGCTTCTAAAAATAAAACTTATCTCTACAAACAAACACGAGTCGTTCAGGCATGTTTTTTCCTCACTCACATGTAACATAGGAAAATTTCTAGAACGTCACCCAACATAGAATTTCTCCAAACAAAGTACGTTAACAATGGAGTTCCTATGATGAAGCCACTAAAAAGAAAGATGCA
>NW_019648102.1:2784-3442 GCF_002806865.2 Cucurbita pepo subsp. pepo
GCTCTGATCCTAATGTTTTATTAAAACCAAGGTCACCGCTACATGCATAATATAACTATTCGCTGGAGAAATTCATTTAAAAGAAATGTAACTAAAATGCATGGAGAAATTCATTTAAAAGAATCAATGCTATGTACTTAAACGTTTGTAATAAAAATTTTAAAACAATATAATGGAAAATAAATAGTATAACCNGTGTACTTAAACGTTCGTAATAAAATTTTTAATACAATATAATGGAAAATAAAGAGTATAACCTAAGAACTATATATAACATTAATGCATCTACCCAAACTTCCATTCCATAGATGTCACCACGACATTGTCCAACGGTGCAAAAATGTCTTACTTTTATCTTAAAAACAAGAATAGCACCTAGGTTGAGTATTTTTTATAATCGCCTACAATGCTGGAATTCGCAAAGCTAGAGGTCTTTCTAGAGTCCTTGCAAAACGTTCACAGAGGAAGCTAACTTAACGGATTGATTCCAACCAAGAGCTGGTTAGAAGATGAATGACACTCTTAGATCGAACTTGGAATCTATGATGGTCACTCTTAGATACCAAGACAATTCACTCTAGAATTAGCTTGATCAAAACTAATTCAATGAATCGGTTTAAACATCAAACCTAAAGCAAGGTTTGAAAAAGAATAACAC
>NW_019648104.1:0-881 GCF_002806865.2 Cucurbita pepo subsp. pepo
TCAACCTATGTGAGCCCATGACATAAGTTTCAAGTTTGAACCCTATAAAATTATTTCTCTGTGTGAGTCCATTGTTAAAAGTCTTGAGATAGATGTTATATATCTATAATTATATTTTTATTAAAATTTTTATTTTCCATGGTTACTATTGTATAAAAAAATAGATAGAGTTATTTCAAGTTATTATTTGCTTTTACTACCATGTGTATTTATCTTTCTCTCTATATTTAGTTGTGATTTTTAATTCCTAAATCCTTTTTTTTTCATCTGTATTGCTGTGTTGCATTTTAATTTTGTTCTCATGTATTTCAAATTTCTAGTGGATCTTTGTTTCAAAATCTTTTTTGATTTTCAGTATTTACTTTTCACAAATTTTCTTGGCCATTCTATCTTTAATCTATCAATTTTGCTACTGATATAAATTTAATCTAATATTACTTGTCTACCTCATTTCTAGAATTTGTATAGATGATTTGACATTTAGTTTCTAACTCCAAGCTAAACCATTGTAATAATTTAATGAACATCTAACCATAATTTGGTGTGATTTCTAAAAAAAATAGGGTAAAAGAAAAATAAGATTTAATATATACCATATTCATCAGATCTATCTTGGCGTAAATCTCTAGTGAATCTCAACTGGGTAAAGACCATTCTCATTTGTTTCCTCAAATATGACAACCGTGTTTCTTTCTGGCGATGGGAGTGGGGAAAGGTTGTTTTTCTTTTTTTTTTGTTTATTTATTTATTTATTATTATTAGTTTAACTATTATTTTATAATTATTTTTATTTGTTTATTTCTTTATTTATTTCTTTATTTATTCTTTTATTTATTATTTATTATTTATTATTATTATTATTATTATTATTATTATTATTA
>NW_019648104.1:2610-3438 GCF_002806865.2 Cucurbita pepo subsp. pepo
GTATTCTTCCATCAATCTCTCTTATCCATATCACTCCGGTATGTAACCTAACCTTAACGTTTCATGAACGTATTTTACTCCTGTCGTTACATTTCGTTTTGTGCATCCTTCTTGTATCCTATCTCAAACATATCCTTGAACACATCGTACCGTAATTATTATCATACAATTCACATATTATAACATATACATAACATATAGGAAGCATATCGATCCATAGACAATTCACACATATCAATATATATGACACGTGCAGAACCAGAGGGCACCTAGTTAGCTTAGGCTGATGTTCTGTCGTTATCCTTAATGAAAGTTCATTGAACTCCAAGTCAACCTATGTGAGCCCATGACATCAGTTTCAAATTTGAATTTCTACAAAATTGTTTCTCTAATTTATGTTGATCCATGTGTTATACTTCATGCGAACCCTCGTCTTTGCCTGAGTTAGGTCTTGAAATATTTATATATGTTTGTTATAATATTATTTTCATACAAACCATTTAATATCCATTAAAATTTTTCCGATATTCTATTTTTTCGTCCGGTGTTTAATACCCTTTAACATTTTCCGGCTCCCTATCTCTTACTTGTTTCCCTTCTTTTATATATCCTTCTATGTTTGAGGATGACTTTTAATAATATTAAATAAAATTAAAATAAAACTACTAACCTCTTTCTCCTGTGCTAGCAAAACTAAATCTGAACCTTTTTTTTCTAGCAAAATATCTCCTACTAGCACAACTAAATATGAACTTTTTTATCTAGCAAAATATCTAGCCAAATCTGAACTTTTTTTTATTTTTTATTTTTATTTTATTTTATTTTATT
>NW_019648105.1:0-1101 GCF_002806865.2 Cucurbita pepo subsp. pepo
TAAGAGAAAGACATCCAATCCAAGAAAACAAGATAAAAGCGGGTGTTTTACGCATAGACAGACAAAGGATAGAACAATCCATACAACTTTTTCTCACCCAATAGTAGAAAGGCGAAAGCTTTACAACAAGATTACCATAAACCAACACAGCTGAGCTGACCGCATACAAATTCATAAAAAGAGAAGACGCTGCACAGTGACAGAAAGAAAGAGCCACGCATATTACTCACATATTCTTATCCTTTTCATCATCTTTCACTGATGTGTTGAACCAAGGTATCCACACAGATGTAGTCTTCTGATATTGCCTGTAAGCTTCAGCTCTGTACTCTTGCTTCACCATTCGCTCTTCAACCAGCTTGGTTACATAAGCTAGGCACAAACTGTTCACCATTGATCCAACAAGGCTCCATTCCTCACCTAAGCCCCACGCAAATATCACAAGTCCCCACCACCACAGCTGCTCTCCAAAGTAGTTTGGGTGTCGGGAGTAACGCCACAATCCCTCCTCTAAATTGGGCACCATTGATTTTCCACTCATTTTTAGCTCGCTGTTCCTTGTCACGAATTCATGGAGTTGGGTGTCAGCAAAGTAGGCGATCACAATTCCAGACATACACACAAAGATTGCTACCAAATCCCACATATTCAATGCCTCGTCAACTGAGTGGACGACGTATAGAGGAAGGCATACGCCGATCAGGAATATCTGTATTAAAGTTGAAGGGAAACAAACACAAATGAACCAATTGGCTTAGGCATAAACAAGGAGAGTGTCGTGGATTGGATCAGTTGTTACCTGCTGTGAAAGATAGACGGCGAAGAAAGAAACCCACCACCAGTTCTTGCCGTACTGTTGGCGCATATCAGTGAACCTCCAGTCCTCTCTGACTCCCAGTTGCCATCCCTCCCGCCTCAAGTAGTTGTGGGTAAGCCTTATGCTCCATATCCAAGTCAAAGCAATTGCGATCCATGACCTCAATTCATTATAGTGAGCTAAAGGGTGAGAAGCAAAATAGTGAACGAGCATCACGGGTATCAAAGTCCAGTACAGGTCAATCATCTGCACCAATCAAAACATGAAATAAAAATCAGCCGTTT
>NW_019648105.1:2797-3434 GCF_002806865.2 Cucurbita pepo subsp. pepo
TACATGCTATAAATAACCAAGCAGAGAAGTGTTTTTTAGTCCTCTGTATACAGCACAAACTTTAAGAAAAATGACTAATCCAATTTTGGGATTGATCTTCTTTGCATGCCATTGGGAATTCAAAACTTCCTACTTACAAGTACAACTATCAGTATAGAGCAATCTTGGTGGGCAACCAATGACAAATATCAGTAAACAAAACTCAATGCAATTGCTACAACACAAGGCAAGTTATCACATTAAGTCCATTCTCTCAAAGCATTTTGAAGAGAACTAGCAATTCGAGAAGAATTGACAACTTAATGGTCATGCTCGTCGAACTGGTTACCTTCATCGACGCCTATATCTCTTTCATCCCCATAGTTTACCCAAGGAAGCATTGATTCAAACAGGACAGCCAATGCACTCCTATTTGCAATTTCCCGGGTGGGATGCCGTTGATTAGGAGGATTTGCATGTTGAATTATGTTCTGCACGTCTCTCATCCTTGGATCAACCACAAAATCTTGCAAGGCTTCAGGAGGGGCAGATGATACTGAATCAGAGAAATCTGAGACCAACAGATGAGCATACCTGGCAATAAAAGAAACCTATCACTTTTACCTCACAAAAATTGCACTGATAATAGTAAATTCCA
>NW_019648106.1:0-1256 GCF_002806865.2 Cucurbita pepo subsp. pepo
TGAAAAATATGTAGACCTCATGCATAATTGTAGGTTCACGTGCATCGGAATATTTTTCTTTTAGGATCAGTATGGATGTATACGCTATGAGACTGAAATGATCATCATGTTTATCATGATGCTACGACTGTCACTATACCCCTAGGTATCCGACAACAGCCCATGAGAAGCTAGCCCGAGCAGCAAGCCCAGGGGGTGTGCGAGCCCGCCTGGTGGGCCCATTCTCGCACGTGTGGATCGTGTGTAGAGAAGTATTAAACATCTAATTTGTTTGGACGGTAAAGCCGACTAAGAGAAGACGGTTTGGAATGATAAATCTCATCATTATGCATGTTTTTGCATTTCTCAACCCCAATAGTGGGGTCATTAATAAGTATCTTTTAAAATACTCAAGTCTTGTGTTATTCTTATATTTCATGTAAGGCAAGGCGCCGCTGTACGGTTGACTGCGGTGCCGCATTAAAAACCATGAAACCTGTGTTGGGGTTGTTGCATTTTTATTTTGTAGATCTTAGGTTAGATTAGGACATCGTTTTAATCTTTTTTTTTTTTTATATATATATATTTCAAATTGAATACTTTTCGTTGTTTTGTTTTAAGGCTTTGAATGCTAATGTTTAAGTCCATGGCATTGTTTATGAATGATTTTAATTGAATGTTTCCTCATATAAAGGTCACGTCATGCATATGGTAGCGACTCTATTTCAATACGAAATTAGGGTTATTATAGAAATTAGGGTTATTATAGAAATTAGGGTCAAGTCCCCAAGTGGTAAACCTATTGAATCGGTTACAAAAGTCATTCTCACTCGTACAAATCAAAGAACAACCCTTCACATGCTGAAGTTCATAACTCACTTAGGATTAAGGATCAAGTCACATATGATCATCCTCTGAAATATAAATCTACTTAATTTATGATTGCTATTGTATACATATCATGAACATTGAATACGGAAATACTTCATTTAAACTTTCATACAACATCGCCCTCATTTTAAAACACATCCATGGACTTACATGTTTTGAAAACACCTTTAAAACGACACAACAAAAGACTAAATAGAAATATCCTATTCTAGCCTAAGTCTAAGAAAATAAATACAACTACTCTATGCATGTGTCATCGTCTTGAGTTGCAATGTCGTCGTCAGCCGTACAAGAATATATTGCCTTAACATGAAACAGAAGTAGCACGTGACTTGAGTATTTAAAGAAATACTCAGTAAGTGACCCCACTATTAAAGTAAATGTAA
>NW_019648106.1:1911-3433 GCF_002806865.2 Cucurbita pepo subsp. pepo
ATGAGGTCCCAACATTTTTCCATTTTCATTATCATTTACTACAACCCCGCTAGAGTTTCGTACATATCATATCATTTCTCATATCATATATCATATCTTTTATGCATATGTCGGGGTTGTATTATATGTTATTTTGTCGCTTTGCATGTAAATCATATCATATCATTCAGATTCCATAAGTATGTCATATCATAAGGTTCCATGCTTTCAGAAAACAATTTGCATCATATACATATCATACCATAATATATATATCCGTCATTCACATGTCGTAACGTAATCATATCATTTCGTGAACACTTCATAATCATTTCATGAACACAACTTAGTCATATCGCTTCCCAACATATCCTAAATCATATCATTTTATGATTGTATCTTAGTCTTACCGTTACAGGAACACATCCTAACAATATCATTTCATGAACGTATTATAGTCACACCGTTATAGGGATGTATCCTAGTCATACCGTGTAGCGCCCAAGTTTTTTTTTATTTAAAAAATGAGGTCACAATAGGGGTAAACTAGTCATTTTGCCTTATTACTTTAGGGGTCTAATTTGGTTGAGTCATAATTCGGAAAAGAGAAAGAAGAGGGGAGAGAAAGAGAAGAAAGAAGAGGGAAGGAAGATTAGGGTTTCTGAGGTAGGAGGAGGAGATCGGATCAGAACCGACGCCGGAGATTCGAGTTCCCAATCTAAACCATCAACAGTTCGTGGCAAGGTGCTCTCACGAATCGCACCTTCCTATTCCGTCAAACGTTCAAGAATTTCAGGTTAGTCCACGAGTGTCTAGATCGAGAAGTCATCAAGATTTTCGTGTGATAGTGACGTTTTGTGTTGATTATTGGACTCTTACCCTCAACAGCGTTACCTGGTTAAGTTCTGGAGTGAAGGCGGCCAAGATTAGTGTTCGAATCAAAGTTTCAATAAAACATGACTTTCGGTAAGAATGACAGAAACACGCATACAAGGAAGTGATTTTTGTACAATAACGTTATTCTCTAAGAGAGACAATACTTAGAAAATAAACAAAAGCAACTTACTTATTTTATTCAACTTGTTACACAGTACATATATGGACAGAAAGAAAAACTAACTTCTTACAATCTTAGCCACACATTAATAACTGCTAATAACTTCTCTTGATCTTAGCCACAAATACTAAAACGGACATAATTTAAAATACAAACAGCAAATACAAATGAATTACGATTAATACAAGATTAAATAATCTAACAAACCATCCCCTTAATCTTGTATTTCGATCCTCACGTTCTTACATTCTTCAAACCAATTCTTTCTCGAAGCTCCACAAATTTTTGTCGTCCTAATGGCTTCGTAAGTATATCAGCCAATTGATCCTCAATTTTTACATGATCCACTTCAATCTCTCCTTTTTGCACACATTCATGAATGAAATGGAACCTCATGTCTATATATTTGCTCCGATCATGATGAAACTGGATTTTTCGCTAATGTTATAGCAGACTTGTTATCGATATTTAAACGAACTGGATTTA
>NW_019648107.1:0-406 GCF_002806865.2 Cucurbita pepo subsp. pepo
GCAGCAGCGGAGGGGCCACACTTGGGGAGAGAAATCGGATTGGACAGCAGCAGCCTTCACTGCTGTGAAACCGGAGAAGAAGAAGAAAATCCTAATCCAGCAACTATTGACAGCAGAAGGAAAAGAAGACCAACAAGGATTGATTAGGGCAAAGAGGTGGACGTGAGAGCTCAAGGGAAGGGAACTTCCAGAACGACAACAAAACAGGATAACTTTCTATTTCCTTATTCTCTTTTCTCATTCCATCAATTTTACATGATTGAGATGCAAATTCCTCTGTTTAATTTAGTTTGTATGGAGAGCTTGTTGGATCGATATGACTACCCTAGATGGAGTGAATAGGGTTTCAACAATATTTTTTTTTTTTAATAACAATAAAACTTGATACCATGCAATAAAAATTAAC
>NW_019648107.1:2972-3431 GCF_002806865.2 Cucurbita pepo subsp. pepo
CAACGAATCAAAATCCTAGGTGATTACGACTTTTATTACCGATTAAATAAGAAATCCTTTGATTTACTGAAAGATAAATCAACAATTCATTTATTTAATAAACTATTTAGTTTCCTCTGGACGAATCATACTCGTAGCAATCACTATCAATATTAGTGAGTTATATTCCTCGTCGACTAATAAACGACATTGAAGAAACTATAAGACCTAGCATTCAAGATATTCAACTAAAGAGACTATTTGATTTCCTCATCGAAGAATCAAAATCGTATAGTGATTACGAACTATGGAACCAAGAGATCACGATTACCGATTAAAGAGGAAATCGTTTCGTTTTCTGAAAGATTATCCATTCGACATACCTGATTGCTTGTGATTCGTGAGCCACCGATAATTTCCAACCACTGACTCGTCGCAATTCTTGTCGAGAAAACTCAAAGGCCGCGCGCAAATTTCGCC
>NW_019648108.1:0-307 GCF_002806865.2 Cucurbita pepo subsp. pepo
TCCCAAACGTCGATGACGAGGCAAGTAGCCACCTTGGACTTTTTGTCNGGAGTACGTGGAAGGAAATTTTGAAGTAATTTAGATATTGGAAGCTCAAGAATGGACGTCCCAAACGTCGATGACGAGGCAAGTAGCCACCTTGGACTTTTTGTCAAGAAACACTTGTAGAAATCGCTTGGATTTTCATATGAACCCTAAACCAAGTATGTATTAAGGATATATGAAAGAAAACCCAAAGAACCGTGAGTTAAGACCCTGAACCGATCAAATAGCTCGAGATTTAAGTAACGTTAAAATAACCCACTAT
>NW_019648108.1:2700-3431 GCF_002806865.2 Cucurbita pepo subsp. pepo
CCGCTCAAGAAAATAAATTTCAAACTTGAGAGAAAAAAATATATTGAGTAGGAGTTAAAAATGTTGCATTGATTTTAGAAAGGGCATTCGGTCTAGTGGTATGATTCTCGCTTAGGGTGCGAGAGGTCTCGGGTTCAATTCTCGAAATGCCCCTATTTTCATGTCATCAAAAGATGAGCCAACCTAGTGTATTATCATTTAATGATAATTCTCTTTTTTAATATCATTTACTTGTGTACTCCACGATATATGTCTCAACCTAATGTATTATCATTTAATGATAATGCTCTTTTAATATCATTTACTTGTGTACTCCAGGATATATGTCTCAAATGGAATTATCAAACTAAAACTTACAGAAAATAAAAAAATAAAACATAAGAACTCCAAAATAACTTCTATTCTTTTTTCTTCTCTCTACAGTAATTTTATTCTAGAAAATAAAAATAACTTCATTTTATTCTAGAAAATAAAAATAACTTCTATTCTTTTTTCTTCTCTGAACTCCAAAATAACTTCTATTCTTTTTTCTTCCTACAGTAATTCTATTATTCTTTTTTGTTCTCTGAACTCCAAAATAACTTCTATTCCTTTTTCTTCTTTCTACAGTCTGTAGTAATTCTATTAGTTTTTCTTCTCTCTACAGTAATTAACTTCTATTNTATTCCTTTTTCTTCTTTCTACAGTCTGTAGTAATTCTATTAGTTTTTCTTCTCTCTACAGTAATTAAC
>NW_019648109.1:0-1299 GCF_002806865.2 Cucurbita pepo subsp. pepo
GCTTATTCTATAATGTTGTCACCTAGCAGCCCACCTAGAAGAGCCACTCACTCTTAGCCCACCTAAAAGAGCGTATGAAAACTTATTACTCATTCGTAAGAGCGTTGAGGCTATGACATGTTGCACAAAGCTCTTGCTTTCTTTATAGTGTTATCACACAGCAGCCCACCTAGAAGCGCCGCTCGTTCTTAACCCACCTAAAAGAATGCATGAAAACTTATCACTACCTCGTAAAGGTGTTGAGGCCATGACATGTTACATGACGCTGTTGTTTATTCTATAATGTTTTCACACAACAACCTACCTAGAAAAGTCACTCGCTCTCAGCCAAAAGAGTGCGTGAAAACTTATCACTCCCTCGTAAAGGCATTGAGGCCATGACATGTTACACGAACCTGTCGCATACTCTATAATGTTTTCGCACAGCAGCCCACCTAGAAAAACCACTCGCTCTCAGCTAAAAGAGCGCGTGAAAACTTATCACTCCCTCGTAAAGGCGTTGAGACCATGACATGTTACATGAAACTGTTGCTTACTCTATAATGTTATCACACAACAACCTACCTAGATGAACGCATGAAAACTTATCACTCCCTCGTAAGGACGTTGAGACCATGACATATTACACAAAACTACCGCTTTCTCTATAGTGTTCTCACATAGTAACCCATCTAGAAGAGCGCATGAAAACTTATCATTCCGTCATAAGGGTATTGAGACCATGACATATTTACACAAAAATGGTGTTGTCACACAGCAGCCCACCTAAAAAAGCCACTCGTTCTGTGGTGTTGTTGCCTTAGATAAGCATGTCCACCTATTACTTCCGATCAACCGTCCACTCGAAGGACCGAACATAGATTAAAACAAAATAAAAATTTGTATTTTGACAAATATAATTTTACTTATAAATATGTTTTTTTTTTTAAATTAAAAAAAAAATGTTGGGTAAAACCTACTATATAATATATTACCATTAATTCACTTCATATAAAATGTCAACAGAGTTGGTCAATCTTTTTGGCCATTCTCATAATCTCCAATTCAATCACCTAAATTGGTCCTTTTATTTTCATTTCAATAATCTAAACTTTTTGACTCTTTCCATGTTTTTTTAGAACAATATTTATTTATTTATCTATTTTTCAATATATATTGAAAATGGTAACATATTCCAATAATTTATTTTTACCGGTTGACTTTTACTAGTTCAAAGGAGTAATTATCTCTCGATTTATCACAAACGAAAACAATTTTACCAGCTTTGAAAATAATTACCATTAATGTTATTTTCGTATA
>NW_019648109.1:1986-3429 GCF_002806865.2 Cucurbita pepo subsp. pepo
ACTATCGAGTAATTTAATATTTGAAAATAATTCAATTCTATAAAAGAGAGGTATATAAATGAATGAGAGGAATTTTAAAGATAGGATAGCTAAGAAAGACTTAAAAAAAATTTAAAGTCAGCTGCTTATAACAATAAGGTGCACCTTCTTTTTCGATGGCTTAATTCTAGGGACTTCGTGATTAAACGTGCTTTACTTCGAGCAATTCTATGTTAAGTTATCTCTTAGAAATATTCCTAAGATGCATGTGAGTGAGGACAAATTATGTTTGAAGGGCTCGTGTTGGTCTGTGGGGATAGCCTTCACTTTTAAGAAGTGAGGAGTATGTAACGTGACCATGTAGTAGGGAATGCAGGAGTGTAACAACCCAGATCCACCGCTAGCAAATATTGTCTTCGTTGGGCTTTCTCTTTCGGGCTTCCCCTCAAGGCTTTAAAACGCGTCTGCTAACGGAAGGTTTCCACACCCTTATAAATGGTGTTTTGTTCTCCTCCCCAACCAATGTGAGACATCACAATCCACCCCCCTTCGGGGCCTAGTGTCCTTGCTGGCACTCGTTCCTTTCTCCAATCGATGTGGGACCCCCTCCAAATCCACCCCCCTTTGGGGCCAGCGTCCTTATTGGCACACTGCCTCGAGTCTACCTTCCTTCGGGTAACAACGAGAAGGCTAGCACATTGTTCGGTGTCTGGCTCTGATACCATTTGGAACGACCCAGATCCATTGCTAGCAGATATTGTCCTCTTTGGGCTTTCCCTTTCGGGTTTTCCATACGCGTTTGAAAGCCTTGAGGGGAAGCCTGAAAGAGAAAGCTCAAAGAGGACAATATCTGCTAGTGGTGGGTATGGGTCGTTACAAGAAGAGTGTTGAGGTCATCCAAATTTTGAATCTTGATCCGAATCTTAGGCGGGTCGTTACAAATTTGGCAGCTAGATGACGCAGATCAAGTAGATGGGACCTCATAGCCATCAGACGAAGGTAGGCACGGTCACTTATTTGTTCCCGACAGTGAGGTGATCAAGAGGAAAGTACTAAAAAGGCCCATGAATCTTCTTATATAGTGCACCTCGATGGAACAAAGATGTATCAGGATCTGAAAGTATAGTACTAATGATCAGGAATGAAAAGAGATATCGCGGAGTATGTGAGCAGATACCTAACGTGTCATCACATAAAAAGAGTTACCTTTCACTAATAATTTGTAATATTAAATGATTTAAGACTTGGGGTTAGTTGAAATTAATATAGTTAAAACAGTTGTTAAAGACTATTTTCATGGTTTTACCTAAAATGACAAAGATATGTTTGACGACAATAATAATAATAATAATTAAAGAGCAACTATATAAATATATGTTTTAATTTTTGTTTGGAGGATGAGACAAAGATATTTATGGACATAATAAATTCCCCCAATTATTATTATTATAAGTATATGTTTTT
>NW_019648110.1:0-284 GCF_002806865.2 Cucurbita pepo subsp. pepo
AGATTGCAAATTTTATTAATCATTTCACACCATTGTAAGAAAAAATTATATTTTTTCGACAATATTGACTATAAGATGTTCACATATTTCGCTATGTGGCTGAAAAATAACTTGATGTTCGCCTATGTAACGTAATACTCCGTTGGGAAGTTTTATCTCTTTTNAAATTCACCATTCTTTTTTAAAAATTCTTTAGTTCCATCCAATGGATCAACTAACCAATAAGTATCCCAATTTTCATGATATTTAATATTATTTAAATCTTCTTCAGATAATACTAAAGT
>NW_019648110.1:2893-3425 GCF_002806865.2 Cucurbita pepo subsp. pepo
TTATTTGGTTTTAATATTTTTAATACTTTTGCTGAATTTCTTTTTTTCTTTTCAGGCTTTATAATACGAGCTAAAATAATATCACCATGAATACATAATTTCATTTGATCAATAGATAGAAAAAGATCCTCTTTTAACATTTCGCTTCTAAGAAAACCATAACCATCTCTATGGCCAATAACTTTTCCTGTAACCATATTGATGTTTTCTAAAACAGCATAATAATGATCATACGTATGTATAATTTGTTTATCTCTTTCCATGGCTCTTAATCTGCGACGAAATGCTTTTTTATCGTCTTGATTGTTAATGCTAAATTTATTTTCTATTTTTTTTTGACTAATTAAATCTTTATAACTTTTTAAAAAAAATAAAATACGTTCTCGACTAGGAATAGTATTAACATATTTTTTATAATTATTTTTTTGGTAGGTATCTACTACCATATTTACTTCTCCAATGACATTATTTAATTGCAAAATCTGTAAAACATTTTATTATAAATTTATCTTTAAACATGCAATTATAAAAA
>NW_019648111.1:0-618 GCF_002806865.2 Cucurbita pepo subsp. pepo
AACTTTTATGATTGAGTTGGTTTAAGGGTTCTCCCGAAACTCGATGGATTGACCGAAAAAATCTGGTTCGAGTTCAGTTATGAACTTATTTGGTCTAGATTCAAATAACTGAAAACTTTTATGAGTGAGGTTGTTTATGGGTTCCCCAAAACTAGATTGAACAAAAACAATCTAAATTTATTGTTAATTTTAAAATATACATTTTTGTGTACAATAAAATTATATATACGTATTTATTTTATTTCATAATTATTTATTTTCTACCGGATCTCCTAAAAGTGTTTATATATACGTATTTATTTTATTTCATAATTATTTATTTTCTACCCGATCCGGTAAAAGTAATTTTTCAAAACATATGTTGAATTGAGTTCTACTGGTTCGTTCTTTGGTAACCCTAAAACTTATTAGTTTGAATCTTTGTACAATCAAACTTAGGTTTAATTTTAGGATATACATGTTTGCTCACAAAATTGAATTTCAAATGGTAACCAAACGTATGAAAATAAATAAACATATATTTTACAAACTAATTTTTATTTTTATCAAAATAACAAAAAATTGAATAAATACTTCGAACTACCTGAACCAACTATCTATCCCAAAAAATTTATGGTC